>NW_017263683.1:0-74321 GCF_001662655.1 Pseudogymnoascus verrucosus
TAACTCATACCTCTTAACTTAACTCTTAACTTAACTCTTAACTTAACTCTTAACTTACATACTAACTTATACATTTAGACATGATCTAATTGATCCTATTACACTTTTTGATGCAAGTTATCAGCTTAATACCTAACGTAAGTCATGGTGTAAAGTCGGTAATGGGGTAAAGTCGGTAGTGGGGTTAGGGCCACCCCATCAAAACCATCAAAAAATTGTAACAATTCAATTATTACTATGCTAATTCATCTATATCATTATCAGAAAGCTCCTCTTCGCTCTCCTCGCTCTCTTCTTCACTCTCACTATTAGTTAAGTTAACTATTAAGGTAGGTTGTTGCGTTGTTCTAGACCTCTGTGAAGCTGTTGCTGCTTCTGCTTCTACAACTTGCGACTGCAACTCCTCTGTTGAGATGTGGAATTGACCCTTTAAAACAGCTCTTTTGCCCTTATTCTATGCTCTACGCTTCTGAATAATTGAGCGTAAGTTATCACACTCTCTTTTTTGAAGGGTGTTGCGTGTATTAAGGCGTTCTGACTCATCTGCTAACTTATTGATATATCGCTTTGTAGGAGTATTAAGAGCACTACTACGACTTATTGTAGTAGACAGAACTGTATTTGCTTTGTGAAGTGTTTGAAAATCAGGTAGACTGCTATTCAAAAATACCTTCTTAAAAATATCATGCTCTGTAGGAGTATGTAGTCGTTCTACTACTACTACGTCTGTAGTAGGAAGTGTAGCTGCTTGTATGACTGTCTGCGGCTAGAATGGCTGTAGCCCACTCCCTCTCTAAGCAGTATTGATATTTGAAGTTGAAAAAGCAGCTGCTCTTATAGTAATATATGCATCTATCCATTCCGACTTCTATATACGTAGGAGTTGTGCCTCATTTAGGTGTGAGAGAGCAGTTGTAAGGTGTTGCTTTAAGGGCCTAAAAATCGAAATATCAAGTAGCTGTAGAACATAAGATGTATAAGGAGGTAGTATTAGGAGTGATATTCGATTTTGAATGCAGTGTGATATAAAGCTTCCACTTATATGACTATTGTGACTATTGCAAATAAGGAGCCGTTGTTGTAGTTTTCCATTTGAAAGTGTTGCTTTTGCTCTTGTAGAGGGCTTAAAAACGCGTTTTAGCCACTCTAATCCATGAAGATTGCTTGTCCATCCTTTTGTATTTGCAGAGAAGTGCCATTTTTGTATAACCTCCTTTAGAATCCAGCTTTGTAGGATGTTCTGTCCTTTGAAAATAATAAGGGGGTTAATAGCTGTTCTGTCTATGCAAACGCATTCAATAGCAGACACCCATTCCTGTCGGCTAGGATGAGCTTCAAATCGCGTACAGAGCGTAGAGTCGACTATAATTCGTGTAGATTGCATAGTTCCAATTGGAAATCCAGTTTCATCTATATTATAGGTGTTGTAGTTTTCGATTTTTAGCTCTGTTGTAAGGCTCTTATACGCGTCAAACCACCCCTTCAACACCTGCTTTGTGACCCTATTCATCCTCTGTGCCTCAACTCTACGTCCTAACTTAACACGTAAGTTAGGATGCCTTTGAATGAATTGTAGAACCTACTCTTGCCTAAGAGGTAAGTTAGGTATTTGAGGTTGAGGTTGTTGAGGTTGTTGTGTTTGTTGTTGCTGCTGTTGTAGTTGAGGCTGAAAAACGCGACACTTATTTGATCGGACTTCCTCTACAACCTCACGTAATATCCAATGACTAGGAGCGTAGCCACTTATAGTAAGCTCCTTAATCCACTTTAAGAGCGTTTGCTCTTGAGTTTTAGATAATAACTGCTGTTTTTGACGCGCTTCAACACGCGTTTTACCACCTTTTATACGTCGCTGTAGATTCCTTTCACATAGCCCTAAAGCCTTTGCAGCAGCATATGAAGA
The DNA here is from genome assembly GCF_001662655.1 of Pseudogymnoascus verrucosus. Lineage (NCBI taxonomy): Eukaryota > Fungi > Ascomycota > Leotiomycetes > Thelebolales > Thelebolaceae > Pseudogymnoascus > Pseudogymnoascus verrucosus. The sequence goes on from NW_017263683.1 coordinate 1,904, forward strand.
TTTAAATTTTCCAGACTTTATTCCTAAAATAGCTTCATAAAGTCGAAAATCAAGCTCTTGAGCCTTAATACTCCTACGTTCAACCATTCTGTTAGTTGTAGTAACGTAAGTCGTGGTCAGACCGGCTACATGGCCAGACCGGCTATTGGTACCATCACATACAAATTTGTATGCAGAAGTACTTATGCTTGCGAAAAATTAGAACTATAATAACTCTATTAATAAAAATGCTAGAGCAAATCCCTTTTCTATATAGCAACGTTAAGTACGTATCTACTATATATAAAAAGGGTAATATTACTAGTGTCTTTTTACATAAGTTAATAACAGTTTTAAGTTTTACTACATAAATATTTGTATAGTAAAAATATAAGCCTCAATATCTCTTGTAAAACAAAGCTAGTGCTACTAGTGTTTATATACATGTTAGATTATTATATGAAAAAACATAATTTAAGAGGATTAAGCTTTATATACACTATTACAAAAGTTATTATAGTTTTAATTTTGGTTTAGTGACCTTGGTTTTGGTGGGGTGAGCTAAGTAGCCGGTCTGGCCATGTAGCCGGTCTGACCACGACTTACGTTAGTAGGAGTTGTAGTTGTAATGTGGTTTGATGGGGTGGCCCTAACCCCACTACCAACTTTACCCCATTACCGACTTTACACCATGACTTACGTTACCGGAATACATACCAACACCAAATGTTTCCTTTAGAAACCACTGATATAACGTAAGTCATGGCGTAACCGGCACAATGGCGTAACCGGCATAATGTCACTTTACACTGAACTTTGTATAGAAAGGTACTTACTTCTAATGATTTTTGAAATGATCATAACTTTTGCACTTTTGACTGTACAGCTTAGCTCTTTTGTATGGTAATAGTACGCATATTGTTCTATTATGTATAGAAGCTATAAAATATTCACGACCTTATTAAAAAAGTTGATTTTTTTTGGTGAGGGAACAACACATGATTATGCCGGTTACGCCATTGTGCCGGTTACGCCATGACTTACGTTAATTCTAGATATACAATTCTACTACCACACATTGTTAAGCTCCGTGGACGGCCAAAGATTGTACGGCTACGCAAAGGAGCTTTAAAGAAGAAGCTTAGAAGATGTGGTAATTGTAGTAAGATGACAAATCATAATGCACGTAGCTGTCGAGCTCAGCCGTGTGATATTATTCCTATTAAGGAAAGAGCTAGAATGATTGAAGAGAGAGAGAACTAGAATAGTTAGTAGAATTAAAATTGTCATTTTTAAACAACACTCATGTAATAACTTAGAACATACATAGTAACTTAGAGCATATATAATAACTTAGAACACCTATAGAAATATATGTTTTTATTTGTTTACTTAATTAAGCCTTATAATGTGTAAGAATATAAGTAAGGTAGATGGTCTTAGTTATGAGGAGGGTAAATAGAATAGTTAGAATTAGAATTCTAATTGTATTATTAACTTAAACAAGTAGGATAACTTAGGACATAACGTAGGTCATGGTGTAACCGGCTACATGGTGTAACCGGCTATTTTGAAAACCCCACCAAAATCCAGGAGTAGACCACTAAACTAACGTAAGTCGTGGCGTAACCGGCACAATGGCGTAACTGGCATAATGTCACTCTACACCAAACTTTCAATAGAAAGGTACTTACTTCTAATGATTTTTTAAATAATTATAACTTTTGCAATTTTAATTGTATAGCTTAGCCCTTATGTATAGTAATAGTACGCATATTAACGTATTATCTGCAGAGCCTAGAAAATATCCACAACCTTATTAAAAAAGTTGATTTTTTTTGGTGAGGGGACACCACATGATTATGCCGGTTACGCCATTGTGCCGGTTACGCCACGACTTACGTTACTAACTTAGAAAATCGTAAATAATTCAATTACTACTACCCTAATTCATATATGTCATCCTCTAAAGGCTCTTCTTCGCTCTCTTCATCTATTTCTTTAATTATAGCTTCGTTCATAGGTTGTAGCCTTGTTATAGGCCTCTATGAAGCTATAGCTGTTGCTGCTTCTACTTCTATAACTTACAACTAGAGTTCTTCCATAGAAATGTAGAATTGACCCTTTAAAACTGCTCTTTTACACTTATTCTATGTTCTTTGCTTTTAGATAATTAAACGTAAGTTATTACACTCTCTTTTTTAAAGGGCGTTACGTGTATTAAGGCGTTCTGTCTTATCTACTAACTTATAAATATATCGCTTTATAGGAGTATTTAAGACACCTTAACTTAATATAGAAGAGAGTATAGAATTCGCTTTTTAAAGAGTATTAAAATTAGGTAGACTACTATTTAAGAATACCTTCTTAAAAATATTATGCTCTATAGAAGTATAAGGCTGTTCTAATATTACGTCTATTATAGGAAGTATAGCTACTTAAATGACTTTTTATAGCTAGAATGGCTATAGCCTACGTCCTCTCTATATAGAAGTAATTTATAAGTCGCAGTTTAATATGAACTAGAAACCAAAGCAAAAGTGCTGCTAAAATGAATTTAGCTATTTGGATTTTTATATATTTTTGTGTTATAAAGAAAAATATATGTTTAAGCTGTTTTGGTTTTAATTGGCTATAGAGTTAGCTGGCTTGCTGCTTTGATACTTTAGCATGGGTTCGATTGCAATGACTAAAATTATCAGTTAATTTCAAAACTGCTTGAAATTACAATAGTTTTATTAATTCCAAGAAACCCTGATAAATCTAATATAATCCATGGCTTAAAATTACAATTCAAATGCACACAGGTTCCCTACTTAAAACATTCAACTTGTGACTTCAGTTCAAAGCTGTTATTAAGAGTCGCTGAGCTGAGCCAGTGCGTGATTATAGGTCTAAATATTACTATGTCTGTTGTTTAACTTCCTCACTCGGTGACGGTGAGGTGGCCTGTGTTGTTGGAAGGGCCTTTGCTTTTCCGCCGATATCAGATACAATGATGCCAAGAATCCAGGCATTTGTCAGAAAGAACGACTGGCTGGCCATCCACAGTCCTGGAACGAAGGTGCTTTTCCCAATAAATTCCAGATGAAAACCTTGTTGGAGCCACATGGCTTGTGTTAAAACCCACAGGACGAGCGCCGTTATTCCAAGTCGCGGGGATGCAACCAGAGACGATGTGGGCAGATAGAATGGGAGGAACACCATGTACCAAAGGAAGTACTACGATTATAATCAGCGGTGGTACAATACTGGCATCATCATATTTTCATACCTGGCTCGTACAGACTTTGTTGAAGGTCACAAACGCAAAGGTTTGTGCCAACATTGTCGACGGTAGATCCTTCTTCGCCAACAACAACGGAAGCGCAACTGCAGAGAGAAATAGCTGTGGAATGAACGCCAAAGACTCCAGATGCATGTATGATGGGGTGGATGCAGTAGAGCTTAAATATAAAATGGTATTATAGGGCGAAAAGTTGTGTCGGTGATCAACGCGTGTGACATGGTGAAGATAAGTATGATGTAAGAACGGACTCCCATACCTTGAAATTTGTTAGTGCAAGAATGTAATAAAAAGCCTATAACCTACATGTGATACATGGCCCAATTCAAGGCGATAAAAGTCCCAAAACTCAGAAAGGCAAGCGTGATCCGGGGTTTATTACAAAACCTTCGGGCCCTGTTCCACAATGACGACTCCTGTGTCGATTTAGGCTGTAACTGCAGTTGCTCATCATCTAGCCACCACACTATCGACGGGGCATATATAAATGGGTATATTTTGAAATGAACGCCAACACCCAGCAGTACACTAGCCAACACAATCCGGCGTTGCATGACTGACCAAACCAAAGCAACCACCATGGCGGCAAGCAGGCCCTCCGAGCTTCCCCTTGTACTTATGGTTGCAACCATTGGATTTAACAACCAGATGCTGGCGAATTTCAGCGCTCTATCCATCGGCATTCCACCTGTGGTTCGGAGGACGAGGACAATAAGCCAACCAGTAATAATGTCGCTCAGGGCAAAAAGAGCCTTGCCGAATGAAAACCAATTCCCTTGCCATGTAGTCGGTAAGAGCAGCCACGACAGAATAGGTGTATATCGATATGTTTCACGATCGTAGGGCGAATGGTTAGTCGCGACATAACGAGCAGCATCCGTAAAAACATAATAATCGATATCGGTGTACTTCATTGGTGAGTTGGCATCTTGCCATAGGCCGTATATAAATAGGCCAATCCTCAGAATTATCGCGGCGGAAAAAACAGGGAGTGGCCTGAACCAGGTAGACTTGGTGCCCATGGTTATATCAGAAGTCAAAAGGAATGTTTTGGGCCAGAGGAGACCGTTACCAGATCTGTGAATTGCGAACGGCAACCTAGGTACGATTTCCAGAAATCAACTTCTGATTATAGGGTTCACCAGACCAAACGAAAACCATCTCCCTACGCCAGTTGGCGCTATTATTCCGATCGAGATTGCAGGCCGGAGTTGGAGCTTGACCAGGCGACGTTCGATTGAGCCAACCGCGCGTCTGTAATTGCCGAGCCAGGCCACAATTGACAGCCGCGCCACACAAATGCAATGGACCAACACGATAACACGTGATCACTTCCAACCTTTAGTTTCCCATTTAAGAACGCATGCTTTGTCGCCATAGGTTACAGTTCGTTCATACATTCCCTCCTATCTTAGAATAACAGACCATATGCCGGCAGAGAAACGATCATACGAAGAGATGGCGGAAACTCCGAATCCATTTTTGCCAATTTTCGATGGCTTCAGGGCTGAAATCGATGAGAACCACCTTGCCAGAGAGCGCATAATCAAGTCATCACGAGATGTCACAGCTCTTAGTAAGAAGGCGTGAGTAGTGTCATGATTATACGAGTGGGTAGACTATTAATTCGATTCCAGTATTTTCTCTCTTCAGAGGTATGATCACCAGTTTTGCGATCCCGTAGAGGATATACACGTTAGTCAAAGCTAAGTCAACAACCAGAGTGAGAACTATCAGCTCAGGAATACCCCAAAATATCAGCACAGAAGTCCAGGGAAGATTTGAGGCAATTTCGGAGCTATTTAAAACCATGTCGAAGGACCTTCAGGGCATCAATTCCTGGCGATATCAACGCCAAGCCTCACCCGGGATCCAAGAATTCATAGAGGCTCTCTCATGTTCGTGCCCTGACTTCCCTAAGACGGTTTATTGGAGATTTTCTTAACATTGCCGCAGTTGAGCACTATCTTAGAACAGGGAAGCTAGTCACGAGAGAGCTTGCAACGAAAAGCATGATATGGAATATTCCTCTAACGGTTGACGACTACGCGCTGGGGTTATTCGATCTGTCGGGGGAAATCATGCGGTTTGCAGTCACTGCCATTGCGACAACAGGCTCACTGCCACATTTGAAATCCAGTCACTCATTTGTCGACCGCTCGATACTAACAGACCTGAGGCACCTGAGATCCTCCTTTGAAGCACTAGATACAACATCTTGCCATGGAACAAGCCTTGGCGGAGAAATCGACAAGAAGATGGAGACAATGGTTCAGAGTGTTGAGAAGGTGGAGAATGCCGCATGTTCCTTGATTATCAGGGACCATGAACGGCCCAAGCACACGCCAGATAGCGACAATAACTGAGCCGTCAGAAGTCACTGTCAGGAACCTATCTATGCCTCAGGTCTGAAAGTGCTATTGGAATCGAAGTACGAAGCGGAATCAGGCGGTGGATTGCCTCGCGGGATAAACGCTGGCGGATCTCAATTAATACGTCAGGCGCGAACGGACGAAATAGTGGTTGTATGTGGATCACTGTTATATGGTCTGCCCCAGCAGCGCCCTCCACAGTTCGCTTGCGGCCGTGTTAATCGCTGTGGACGACGGACTTGCTGTATGGATATGGATATGAATATACTAAGTGTGTCATGGCTTTCAATAGTTGACGAAACTATTCGACTTAACGTGTTACACTTATGAGCTGGTAACATCCTCTGTTGCTTGTCGAGCATCTTCGTCAACGGTTCGTGTGCGAAGCTGCAGTGCGTGGATCCCTCCTTCTTGTGCCATTTCATCCTTCAGCAAGGTATATACCATTCGATGTCTTGCGGGTTGCGACTTGGCTTTGAAAGCGTCCGAAGTTATCACCACTCTATTGTAGTGCTATAGTCAGAGTCGTTCTAATAGAAGGATCCAAATACAAACCTGAAATGGGTCTCCTTTGAGGTATTGCCTTCCATGGCTTTATGGTGTGAGTGCATGTGAGAATCATTGTGTATTTCTAATTTCTCCGGTTTGAGCGCATCACTGAGCTACATCACCAAGTTAGCACAGGCTTGAGTGGTCGTCGTCGGATTATATAACCTTTGCCCTCATGGCGTCTTCGAGTGGTTTCGAAGCCATAATTGTCGAGAACGGCCTACTTGCCACAGTAAATGCCAGTCGGCGCAGCATTAACAAGTATATATTCTTTGGAAGGGCGCGTCGAGATATGTCTCTGCTGGTTTGGAAGTATGCTGCTGCATCAGTTGCGGATAAATAAATACTGGAGCATATGCACAGATGTGACGAACCCTGGCTCGCTTATCGACGGGTCACCTGCTGATAAGAACAGTTGAATCTCTCACACGAGCACCATCCAGAAGGAAATTCAGAAGGAAAGGAAGTTCATCTCGGTATGGTTGAAGGTGCCAATATGGGATATGCTGATGCTACATATAAATGTAAATAGAGCGAAATGTCTCTGGAATTGTTGAATATATATCAAGTCTCGAACGCTATCGCCATAAAAAATCCGGGGATTAGTTAGTAGCCACGCGCTTTCGCCCAACTACCGATGCCCGTTCGCGTTCGCAACCCGGCAACCTACTCCACGTAAACATGTGTAGCCCCACCATACACTTGAGCATCGTGCCTTAGATGGCCACTTGAGTTCCTAACAATGTTACCTACAACTTGTCTCCGCGCCCCTCGAGTGTGGAGTGTCTTATTCAAACGGCCTGTAATTCGTCCTCGTTGGTTTATTTCAGGAGTTCCCAGGATGGTGTCCACGCTCCCCAACCTACCCGTGTTCCAAGCAATTTCACGACATGATCCAAGTTCAACAGCCGTCATTCATTCGGAATCAGGTCGGCGATTTACATACGGAGAGCTGCTTTCAGATGTTGCCAAAGCCAAGGATAGGCTGCACTCTCCGGATGGGAAGGAGGCGCCTGAGGGCGAACGGATAGCATTCATTATAGAAAATAGCTATGATTACGTAGGTACGTTGGATGAAATCCCAAAATGAATATTTATAAGCACTCATATGATTCCAGTAACTCTACTGTCTATTTTGAGTGTGCATTGCATTGCTCTGCCCCTGTCGCCAGCATTTCCGCCTCGAGAATTACAATATGTCATGGACCATAGCCAAGCATCAATGTTACTTGCTTCAAGCAAGTTCTACAAAAAGGCACAGGATGTTGCTTTGCAAGGCCTCTCTTTGCAACCCCGCGTAATTGAGGTGGAAAAGCTTCAAGGAGGCGAAATTGGACGTGCCGAGGTCTCCTTGGACGGTCCTACCGATGGCCCAGGAGGCATAATGCTTTACACCTCTGGAACCACTAGCAAACCCGTGAGTTCGCGTCAATATCGACGTAACTAAGCTAATTTGAAATAGAAAGGTGTCTTCCTGGCACAGTCGGTGACCACTGCACAGGCACAATCTCTCCTGCAAGCTTGGAATTATGCGCCCGAGGATCATCTACTCCACGTTCTTCCCCTTCATCACATCCATGGTATCATCAATGCTATTCTAGCGCCGCTTTTCGCAGGTGCTACCATAGAATTCCTTTTTCCATTCAATGCTACTGCTGTCTGGAAGCGCCTTGGGGCTCCATTCTTGGAAAACCCAAAGACCCCAGAAGAGATCACGTTTTTAACAGCAGTTCCGACAGTTTATAACAGACTTCTTTCTTCCTATAAAGACCTTCCGGAAAGCCTTCAAACTGCGACGAAAAAGGCAATATCCCCTAAAACCATGCGCCTAGCTATTTCAGGCTCGGCTGCCCTTCCGACTCCTACTAAAAAGGCTTGGGCCGAGTTAAGTGATGGGAATGTACTGTTAGAGAGATATGGAATGACAGAAGTTGGAATGGCCCTTAGCTGTGGCCTCAAATTTTCAGACCGAGTTGATGGCAGCGCTGGATGGCCTCTTCCGTCTGTCGAGGTGCGCTTACTTGATACGGAGACAAACACTGTTATTGAACCTGGGCAAGAGAAGGATGAGGCAGGAAAGGAGAGAGATGGTGAAATCCAACTTCGAGGGCCAACCGTTTTCTCAGGATATTGGCATAATGACCAGGCTACGAAAGAAGCATTCGTAGATGGAACGGATGATAAAGGGCCTTGGTTCAAGACAGGTGACATTGCAGTCCGAAGACATGTCCCAGAAGCGGGCCATGGGGAGCAAGCCTGGGCCAAGGGGCCTATGTACTTCATCAGGGGCCGCAGAAGTGCGGACATTATCAAGACAGGTGGAGAAAAAGTCAGTGCCTTGGAAGTTGAGAGAGAGCTCCTCTCGCTTCCAGAGGTGGCTGAAGCTGCTGTGGTCGGGGTTCCTTCGGCAAAATGGGGCCAAAAAGTTGGCGCTGTGATTGTTTTAGAGCAACATAGACTAAGTAAAGATGGCAAGAAATGGGGCCCAATGGACATGAGAAGAGCCTTGCGGGACAGGTTGGCAAATTACAAGATACCTCAGACGATGAAGATTGTTGACGAGATACCGAAAAATGCTATGGGCAAAAGTGAGTTCATCTCATCCGTATTATTTGAACCACAATACTAATGAATACAGTCAACAAAGCACAGCTAGTGGGAAATGTATTTTCCGATGAAGCTAGCGGCGATGAGGTGTAGCGGTTATAGTAGATGGATTATTCTATCTGAGCATTGTATCCACAGCAAATAATGTAATAGTGACCATGCACCATGGAGACGCGCATCAAGCTTGTGTCATCGCTAAAAAAAAAAAAGGCAAACCCGCTTGGCTCTAACGCCTGCCGGTATGGCCTCTATTCGTAGCAAATGATATAAGGACATAAGAAGCCAGTAAAGTCTGAGACGTTCAGAAAGACCTCAGTGCCTGATTGGTAAATGACTTGCTCCTGATGACGATGTAAGAACATAAGAATGCTCCAACAGACAAAGTGTCATATGTTTAGAAGCCTCTGCCCGAGTCGACTCGACGGTGGCCCATGCTTGTCATCTGTTCATCCCAGTTTAGACAACGAACTTGGCCTTGGCACGCGTGCTGCCAGCATGTGCGCTATCGGTATGTCCAGAGAACTCCACCACCTCATTCGCAGGAATTGTCAAGACCTCCTTAAACTTTCGGCCGATATTCTTGAGGATTTCCTGGCCTCTCTCCGTGGGTCGTCCTTTCCCTCCTGCAACGTCGCCGTCGCCTCCACCTGGGATGCTCTTTCCGATCGTCCTCGTCCACACACCCACACGGAAGAATCCCTTGCGTACATTAACAACAACTCCCATCACCTCCCCGTCGTTTTCCTCCTCGAGGGTTTCGCCGATAGCAGCAAGCATCACATGAAGCCACACGTCGTCGATCGCAACGCTGCGCTTGTCCTTGAACTGGTACGACCATTTGCCACCGTGCTTATTCTGGATATCCTCCCATTCTGGCCTTACTCCTTCTTTGAAGAGATGATAGTCAGACTTCAGAGCAAGCTCCGAGGTGGGGGTAATGTTGTTCTAGATATAAGTCAGAAACAAAACGGTATTGGAGAAAGAGGCCACTCATACGTAGACTCCCCAGAATTCCTCCACTGAATTGAAAGTGATGATCTCCTTGAGTAGCTCGTTCCAGTTATCTCCCTGGAAAGGATTTAGCATACGTTCGTTAGTTGGGTTATATTCAGAAGTGTCTACCTTTCCAGTAGGTGGCTTGGTGAACCAGAGCGTCCATTTGTGCATTAAAGGATGCTTCACGTTGAAGTTATCGGGGTCGTGAAAGACAGTGATTTGCTCATCTCCAGTTGCCGCGGACTTTCCTTGGGGCTTATCTTGCCCAGCTGGGGAAATCGGGATGGTGGAGAGGTCGACGGGAGAATCAGGCTTGGCATCGCCATTGGAAGGCATTTCGGACGCAGACGACATGGGTACAGGCTAGAGGAGCGAGATTGTCGCGGTTTGAAGTTGGCTTGGTGGGGTAGTGCAAGTCTTGGTGTTGTGTGTGGCGTCTGGATCGATGTTGAGTGTTCAATGCTGTCCACAGTATCGAATAATTAGACCCTCTTGTGATTAATCGGAGGAAGAAATGAGGTGAACCTGTCGTCAGGTGAATGGCAGGTGAGAAGATGCTGAAGAAGGCGAATTAGGTGAGGTGGAGGCTTGTTGAGTTTATTTGAGTGTGTAACTTGCACACTTTCCAGTGAAAAGAAAGGCGGCAGGCGGCTAGAAACAGAAAGTTTGACGCTAATGTGGGTGGTCCAGCACAACAAAAAGCTCGGGTGGCGCTTATTTCTGCTGGTGCAAACACCAGTCTGTCCCCTGCGCCCTGATACCTTTAGCCGCGTTTTTCTGTTGTCTTATGTAATCAATGGGGTTGAAGCATCGCCAAGCCAAATTATACACTCGAGAAATATATAGTCTTTTGAAGCACTTGCTCTAGTTTGTAACTTCACTTATTGGTTCAAAGTTTAGTCAAATATATCTATTTGTGAAGATTTGTGAAGATGAAGTACCCGTTATGGTTATATGACGTACTCATGGGCTCACGTTATCTTTTGTGACCCTTAAATGAATTATTCGGGTGAATCTAAGCTGCCCTCTAGTCTAGTCCATCTGCAGATACCGTGTGAATATAAGTACACGGATTTGAAGTCTATCTATATCGCCAAATAGAGGTCCCAGTTCACATTGCTACATCTCGATATCCTCGGTTTTCGCTAAAATTCATCCACCTATTTGCTCGCTCATTTGCTGATGTAGCTGAGATAACAGTTCCAGAAAATCGAGAGGCCATTGACAAAAAGCACCCGGTAATCGAGGGGAACAACTGAGAAGTTGACAACCTGCACAAACGGCCAGACCATCCAGTTGCTCTGTAGAGCTCCGGTGTATGTCTTGGCCAACTTCTCGCGGGGGCTTACACCCTCCAGGATGGACATGGTGCTCAGAAACACGAATAGGTTCGTTGGCGCAAACAGAAGCTGGTCAACTCCAACACGTGCACAAATCTCCAATTTCTTGTTTGGTAGTACGACTCTGGTCTGTAGAAACCTGAACCATGTTGTTGCTGCAGGTCCAAAAATCGCTATTCCGTCCAATTAGTACAAATTCAGGTACAGATCCTACCCCTTGCTGATCTTACCTCCGCCATATAATGCCATGCGGCCGGTACGAACGAATTCATGCTTCTCAATCCCTTTGCGCTCCACGGCTTGCTGCGCCATAATATCCCCCGTCGCGAATAGTATCGCCGTGGTCACGCTCTGCGTAAGCATTGGGCGAGTCGCCAGCTTCATGCGGTACCTGTTGGCTGATTTTAGTCGTCAGGGTCTCAGCAAACGACATCCAACTCACCAGCGAAGCATAACTGCGAGTTCTCGTCTGTCTCGGGTTGGTTTTATGGGTTGGAGAATAAAGCACTCCAGAAATAATTATATTCAGTGCCTCGAGCCTTCTTTCCCAACAAAAATATCGTTATGTTGTTATGCCCCTTAGTTGAGTTAATTTTAGCTCCTTGTGGTCACCGGACTCGTTTAGCAATTGAAGAAGTTTTACTGTTGGATTTTGTGTAAGTTTATGACTCGCATAGCACATTTCATTCGTGATCAGCCTCTAAATGCGCTGCTAAACTCCCAAAAGAAAGTTTCGCCTTGGTCTGCTTATGCAGAGATCACCTATCTACTTTTTTACACCGCTCCATGAAGACTAGTGCCATCCGCGCCTCTGCCTTGCAACCTGCAAACGCAGGCGGTCACCAAACCGCACTGGCTACAGAGCCCCAGAGGCACCAGGGCAGTCAGCATTTTCTTATTACACTACGTTAACAAATTGATCGAACGGCTACCAGCGACGATTTAAGGTAAAATAATATTGTACATCAGTAAAGGACCCCAAGTATCCAATTAACTATGTAATAGAGGCGTCCCAGTATCATCCCAGGACGCCACCATCGTGGCTTAACGAGCTAGGCCAGATAAAGAGGAGGTATCATGGCTTAGGGCCAAACATAACTATGAAAATTGCATCCCCGACTCCTCCCTCTGTCTCTTCCTTTCGCGTCTAGTTATGTATGATTTGGCGATTTTCTTCGATGTCGGAGAGGTGATGGATGGAAGAGAAGGGAGTACATTATAAACCGGAGATTCAGATCCCAACGGTTTCGCGGGTTCTGATAGCTTCTCAGCGTCAATACCCACCGAGGACTTTACGTCTTGTGTCGATTTTGGCTGAGAACTATGTCGAAATGTGACTTCGTTTTGGTTAAATCCACTCCCGTTGCGGTTTTCACCACATAGTTCTCGTTCTCCGCCAGCGTCGATGGATATCGGTGGATGATCAAGCACCGGCGTTGAAAGACACTCCGATCGCCCAGCAACCTTTCCTGCACTGGGTTCCGGAGTAACATCACTAGCCCGACGGTCTTTGTCGTGGCCTTGTTGTAATTTGTCATGCGTCGAGAAGTGCCCTGGGGTATCATCATCCTTGCTTGCATCCCAGTTGAAAGTCCCCAAGATTATAGAACCAGCCGAGCTGTGAGGACTCGGCATTGGCTTTTTTGGTTCCAAGGGTGACCCTAGAAAACGTGCCTCTGGTAAGGAAGGCTGGTCTTTCTGCAAACGACTATAAGGAGTTCTTTCAATCTGCAGGACTGGAGACTGCTGCGACCTCGTTGAGGACACCGTTATAGCAGAAGCTGGGATGCGAGACAAGTAGATATCATCGGAAGACTGAATGACATCACCAATAGCATATGGTACGCTCTGCTCCATATCATCTTCTGAGTGAGGTATACTAGAATGGACGTTGTTGGTTAATGATCCACCTCCGTCTTTCAAATCCGTCCCATTATCGAACTTAATATCCGATGAATCTGAGAGACTTGGTAATATCGATGATAAATGAACATTACTGTCCATATTTAGCTTTCGACTGGGTGAACTATCTGGGCTGCTTGGCGCAGGGACTTGGTTCGTAGCCTGGAGCGAATGTGTATTTGAATGAGGCGGCGGAAAAGCTGACATGATTAATGGTTCGTTTTCATTTTTCGGGATAGGGCCCATTGATGATGCCCTTGAAGTTGGTGCCCACGACACGGCATCATCTTCTTCTGCCCCAACCGCGTCCAGTATAACAACCGGATCTTTTTGGGATGTGGTACGGCGAATGTTGTCGCTGAGATTTTCAGCCCGTTGGCTCTCATGATAATTATTTCGTGGGCTTGACACCTCAACCTCACGGGAAGAACCATCGTTGAGGCTACGTTTATTTGTGCCACTTTCCTTCGCTTCAAATGTATGGCCTGGCGTAGTAATAATTTGGTCGACAGTACCCACTACATGCTCGAGGGTAGAGGGCATGAAGCTGTCAGGTATATCAGATTGGAGACTTATATGCAATGATTCGATATCCGCTACGGAGGTGACCCACGACGCCGCGGTGGAGAGCTTCACAAGCTGCTTTTTGGGTATTATGACATGCTTGAGGGGGATTCGGTTCAACTTTCCCCAGGGGTTCTCTTGGAAGGAATTGAATGTTGGCTTATTCGTCGGTCGCGAGTTTAACCCGATATCCCTAATTGGCCTTGGCAGCTCTTTTTCTGAATGTGACGTGATGAGTCGTAATGGATCAACAAGAGGAGTTCCAGCATTACTTCCACGGTCGTTGGTACTTTGCGAACCCACCCGGGGGTTCTCGCCAGGAAGTCCTTGCTTTGAGGGTACTATCGGCTTGCCGCTACCCTTATTCTCACCAACCGGCATACGTATAGCGCCGTTCCCGCGGCCTGTTAATCGGAGGAACTTTCGTTCATTGCTTTCTCCTGCACCACCTTCAATGGCTGCCGCCCGCTTATTATCTGACAGCGAAATAGGACGGCGTGACTCAGGTATCCCACCCATCAAATTTGAAGATGGAGTGTTGGATTTTTTGTTTTTCCCTATTAGCCCGAGTAGTTGATTCCCGCGTAGGTTAACCGCCTTCAGATTCCTTGACGAAGGTGCCGACTTCTTTGTGACTTTGCTGTGTTTATCATAAATTTCCGGGGCTACTGGAGCCTGCGTTGCAAGTTGTCCATTTGGACTCCCCATTTCATCTCCCGAGGGGATCTCGGCCAGAGAACGTATAGGGGAGGTGCATTTATAACGGCTTCTGACCAAAGCCTCCTGCGGAGGCACTGTATTCTTCATTCGTGTCATCAGCTGTTGGACATCTTCAATTTCCTCAATCGGTACCGGAAAACCACGGTTAGATGAACCCTCGCCACCTTTCAAAACAAGACTATCAATACTGAGTGTCACTTGTGGGACACCTTTTACTTTCGATTTGAATATCTGCGGCATCAGTCAATCAAGATAGTTCACAGCGAAGCCACGGGAAAGAACGCTACCAAATAACACCCGCCAATCTCGAAAATGGCCCCAACAGTTCTATGTGGTAAGCGCCGGTCGTACCTATTCTCGAACTGTTTTCTTGCAGCTTCCGATAAACTCGCACGGATTTGACAGGACACGTCCGAGACCGAAATGTTGGTAAAAGGTGCCTTCCGTTGACCATTAAACTAGGAAAGTGTCAGTCTGCAGTTGCAGGATCCTCCGTGAGTTAGCACTGACATCAATAATTTGCACTGCTCTTGTGCCAGATAGATGCACTCGCATAGCATTATCATGGCCCTTAGTGGTATCCTGGAAAGAATTCTGCGTCGAATCAAGTAAAAGCTTCTTCGCTTCCACAATAACTGTTCCGCATATCCACTGCTGCAGCTCGGGCTCCATCCTCTACGGACATGGGCAAGGCTGCAGTACTTTGCAACACTTGTCGGGCTTGAGCGTGTATGTGGTGATTGGAAAAAAGCAACTGCACGCAAGCTGTTCCGAGGAGCTCCTTGGAGAGAATAGCAATCAAGCTTGTGGATGAAAGGCGCTACCTGCCATACCTCGTCTTCAACTTCAAATGCCTAGGGAGATGCTTTTGGGTATGCTGGTTCCTCTCTGGCTGATTTTTGGAGACATAGGGTGATCAAGACATTCTCGATCTAGACGACGCGTTTGTCCGAGGGGTGACGCGTCGGCTTCAACGAGTGGACGCGAGTATCACGTGACCAAACTTTAACTTTGGTGTTTGTGGGGTAAGTTGGAGTAACCTAGCAGTGGAGTCGCCAGCGACGTAATTACCTCGTCAGGTATACAGCAGATAGCTTGTGTTGCCTTTCATGGTACTGTACTGTGGTCCAGCAGCACGACTCTTACGAACCACCTGAGCCCTTATGCCACAGCCACTCCCGACAGTATATTATTATGACAAATGTGTGCTTTCATGCATTTGAAAGGTTTCTATCGCACGCCGAGGAGTGCCCAATGAGCATATCCTGTTGACGATGCGCTTTCTATCAAACAGTATGCGCGAGCTATACAACCTCACAGATACTGTAACAACAGCTGACCCTGACCAGATTCTGGGCGAGAGGACTGATAGCTTACACAGCCCTACGAAACTTACACTCGAGCCGCTCGATTTCGACAATCCGCGCTGCCGTTAGCACTGAATCAACCGCCAGTATCGAATCGATGACATAGTTTCATTTGAGATACAAGCATCACCTACGACATGTCCTCACAAGATTCGCAGCAGAATTCTTCCTCTTCGAGGATGATGGCCAGCCTTCCATCTGGACTCCGGTCTAGACGGGGCTCTCTCGCGTCACTAGGAGGATCGTCACAGGCGGACAAAGAACAGCTGACCCAAGCTCTCGATGCTATCCACAATACTGCGTCTCACTCGGAAACGTTGACAACGTTTAATGAATTTGCTTCTCCTCCTTCATCCTCGTCAGGCGTTGAATCAAAGGGTATCGCCGGCGAACTGATGCAAAATGGGCTCAGTGGTCTATACAGTCGGTTTAGGGGTGTCGTGGGCGCCTCAAAAGACAAAGGTAGTCAACCCGTGGTCAAGAATAACGCCGACAGTCGTGAAAAGCCGTCAACCCAAGACCAGAACTTTGCCACCAGTACCGCGAACTCATCGGTGCCCGCCATCGCCAGGGAAGAATTGAACCTAAACGACTCTATTGGTGAGGTGGTCTCAGATCCACCTCCTGGACAGCCGCCAATTATATCAGCTTCTACAACCCAATCTGGCAGCAGTTCGCAGTTATATCAGTCATCCAAAGCGCCGACTCACTTTACTCCGACAACTGCCAAAGCATTACTATCATCGCGGCCAGGCATGACTTCTAGAAGCGAGTCAACCGCCGCAGCTGTTGCTCCCACAACGACACCTGTCAACATAGCAGCATCAGAAGATCGAGAAAGTATAGCAGATTCTTCAAAAGAGCCCGGCGAGAGTGACTCGGTTAACCATTTCATGCATCGAAGGACAAGCCACGTCCCGCTACGTGCACACCCCATTGAAGATTCGGATACGTTTGATGCCAAACATTCTGATATTTCTAATCCGGAACAAGCCCATGGGCTAGGGGGTTTACCCTTGACGCCTGGTTTAACCACATCTTTGGGGACGGAAATGTCGATAATTGAAGAGCCAGAAGACACCTCAGCTACAACCAGCCGTCGATCTGCAAAGTCATCACAACGCCCTTTAGATGCGCATGCTGCATTATCAGCCAACCATGCAAGCCAAAAATTGAACCAGCCCACAGCAATTGACAGATTTACACAATCACATTTACCAGGGTATCAACCATCGAGGGCTTCGTCAACGGAACGCAGTGCTACGGAAACTAGTCCTGTGAACACTTCCACCCGTAATAGCCTCAACCACGAGCTGTTTTATGCTGATGAGATCCACCATGGCCGCCCTACTGGCGCAAACCGCGCCGCAGGTTCTACTCTGAATAAGGGGGGACCGAATGTCGTCAACACTAGACTAGAGCAAATGAGAAAGCAAGTCCTGAGTAAGGAATTTTGGATGGCTGATGAGATATGTAAGGAATGCTTTCTGTGTGGTGATGCATTTACTGCGTTCAGAAGGAAACATCATTGCCGAACCTGTGGGTGCATTTTTGATTCAAAGTGCACTTCAATAATCTCTGGCGAGCGCTTTGGTGTCCAAGGAACATTGAGAGTGTGCAGAACATGTCTGGATATTATCAATAGACGCCATGACAGTAGTGGATCTGACGATGAATCTGGTGACGATACATTTCTTCCGACATCCTTCTTCCAATCTCACCAGACGAGACTAAATAGCATGAAGGATGACCGTGCAAGCGAGGAAGGGCCTGATGGAAGTTTCACTGGTAGGAGCCTCAATGGAGACTCCGTTGGCTCTGTGACGACGCCGATGATGGCCATCCCAGCAACACGACGCATAGGCGACTCTGAAAATAGGAAATCTGCAGTTTTGGAAATTGATGCGCCTCAACTTGGCAGACCAAGCTCTTCTCGTTCCTTAAGAGCGCTATCGTTGAGTCGACCGTTGTCTTCGGGCCAGAAGGCGAACCAACCAAAACATAACTTTCTAGGCCGTTTTAGGTCAACAGCAGCAGAACGACCACCGTTCCACAGTAACTCAGCCGCGGATGAGATAAAGAAACGGTCAAGACTTCCGGCATTGCATGACGACAATATCATTGATCCGGACTTAGCCCCTTACATGTCAGACGATGAATCGAGCGGAGACGAGCAGATGAGTATATTCACTGCTTTGAATGGCAGTGCCGGTATTAGTACCAGCTATGAAAACGAAAAGTCTGCCTTTGGGTCACTCCTGAATGCTACAAAGAAGCACCGATCCCGTGCCGGTGAAAAAAGTATTAGTGGCTTGAGTTTTAGTGGACGACCTGTTGAGGATAACAGTTGGGCCGGCTCCGTTAGCCATGGCCGACCTAATCGTAGACGAAATCTGAGTACTTCAAGCAATGTACACATTGCCCGGGGGTCCCCAAGGCAGAACAAGCCTGGACCTCTCACGTATAACTACGGCGAACTGAGCGAAGAATCTACCATTCCAAGAGACGACCCACTGGAACCGTCGTCTCACAGAGCTTCTAAGATGACCCGCAGTGCATCCATGAGGAATTCCAAGGCTCCAGCAGTGGAATTGAACAATGCAAGCCTTCACCATGTCCGGCGCCTCTTACGACAATTACTTCAAGACGCCTGCGTGGAAAATGTCGCATCATGGGAGAAGGCATTAATTCCAATCCTACTACAATGTACTGACGATGTCAACCCGGATGTACGCCGTGGGGATGATATTGATATCAGGCATTACGTCAAGTTGAAAAAAATACCTGGGGGAAAGCCTGGGGATACCTCCTACGTCTCGGGGGTTGTTTTCACTAAAAATCTTGCGTTGAAGAGCATGGCGCGCAGTATATCGCAGCCACGAATAGTGATTATCTCATTCCCCATTGAGTATCAGCGACATCAACAGCATTTTATGAGCCTTGAACCTGTCATAGCGCAGGAGAAAGACTTTCTGAAGAATATGGTGAACCGAATTGCCTCTCTTCGGCCTCATGTTGTGCTTATACAGAGTCATATCTCTGGCCTAGCTCTTCAATACCTTGCGGAGGCTAACATTGCCGTTGCCTACAATGTCAAACAATCAGTTATTGAAGCGGTTTCGAGATTCGCTCAGACTGAAATTATCTCATCCATAGATATGGTTGCACTTAAACCTGTCCATGTTGGCAAGAGCGCAGGGTTTGATGTCAAAACATACGTACACAATGATATTCCGGGCACCAGAAAGACTTGCATATATATATCGGGGTGTCCCAAGGAGCTCGGCTGCACCATTGTCCTTCGTGGTGCAAGTATGGCTGTTCTTTCTACAATGAAGCGAATTACCGAGTTTATGGTTTATGTAGTATACAACTTGAAGCTGGAGACTTGTCTCATGCGAGATGAGTTTGTTCTCATACCTGCAATCACAGAAGACTACGGGACTCCTACCCCCAGCAGCAAAAGCGCGCTTGAAAAGACCGACACCAATAATTCACCTGTGGAACCGGTTCAAAAAGCTGTACAGGTTACCAGCAATGAGACCGATAGTACAAAGTCTATCGACGAGGCGACAACCGGGCACAATGAAAGCCAGGAGTCTTCTGGAGAACTGGGAGACAATGGCCCGCAACCAGGCTTCCCACAAGCCACTATTAATACCACTGCGGAAACACCAATTCAAGACAGCCACCCAGATGTACAGCCAAAACTTATCTCGGCCCATGAGTCGCATGTTCATGATACCCAGGTGTTGCCTGAAGATATTCCAATGCCGACTTTCTATAGCGACATGGTTGCGAAACATCAAACAAAAATACTCTCAGCCTCTCCGTTTGTGAAGTTTACGCAACCCTATCTTCTCATGAATGCTCGGGAGCAGGAACGCCGCCTAGTCTATCTTAAACGGCTTCGTGACCAGGACACGTTTGAAGACCAAACAGACGTGGAGAAAGCCAACCCACAGCGATTTCAATTGATCCATCCTGAAATGGTCCATGGAACGGTTAGGGGAGCTCCCAGGCAGATAATGGAGGTCCTTCATGCAGTGCATGATGCAGAGTATGATAAAGCTCTTCACAATTATCAAACACAAAAGCGACAATGGGAGAACTATATCCAGGGCAACCTGAATCTGTTCGACCCTTACAGCCACCAGAACATAGTTGTTCTTTACACTGTTGTTTGCACAGCCACGACGGTGCCATGTGCTGGACCCGATTTAACTGCCATGGCTTTCTATAATGAACACGAGACGTCCAACGATTTCTTCCCCGACTGCACATTAGGGCAGTACGTTGAAGACCTATGCCTTACAGTAGACGCAGTCTGTGCTTCCAATGGCTGCGAACGCAAGATGTCAGAGCACCATAGGACGTATGTGCATGGCGAAGCTAGAATTACCGTCTTCGTTGAAGCATCACCATGTAAGCTCAATGGATTGCAAGATTCAATATTGATGTGGAGCTATTGCAAAATTTGCAAAAAGGAGACCCAGGTCATGCCGATGTCAGAGAGCACCTGGAAGTACTCCTTTGGCAAATACCTAGAACTGTCTTTCTGGAGCACCGAGCTAAGACTTCGTGCCGGGTTTTGTCCCCATGACCTCCATCGAAACCATTTGCGATATTTCGGTTTTCGGAATGCGACCATGCGAATACACTATGACCCGATCGATTTACTCGAGATCGTCGTCCCACGAACCAGGATTACATGGAAAGTTGACAACGACTTGAGGCTGAAGAATGACTTATTCACAAAAACCGAAGACAGGTGGAATCGCTTCATGGCATCAGTCAAATCGCGTATTAAAGGGATCAATATCGACAGCGTCGTTAGCGACAAAGTTGAGGCCTGTATGGCCGAGGTTGAAACCCTTTCTCAGAGGGCACAAGACGAACATGCATCATTATTAAATAAACTACAGGAGAAGTATATGGAGTCCAAGTATTACGAGATAATCCCCATGAACCGAGCTATCCGTGCTATGCAAGAAAGAGTTGCGGAGTGGGATACGGCGTTTACTGATTTTGATCGAAACTTCTTCCCATCCGAGAAGGATATCAGGCGTCTTGCTGCCCTTCAACTAAAGAATTTATTTCTCGACCGCGATGCATCCACGACTCCGAACGAAACGCCTGATCAATCACAGGATATTTACGAGAGACAATCTGACGAGGGACAATCCAGTAAAGTCACCAACTCGGTTCACGACAATACTGATATGCCTCCCACTGAATTTCAAGGAACGCTCGCTCCACTTGTCGAGGAATCAGTTTCTATAGACGATGCAGCCCTCAAAGTTCCGCGCCCACAAGGCACCGAAGCACTGAATTCGACTAAAAGTCAAGATACTGTACACCACCTTGATCTTGCAATTCCGTGGGTTGCGACGGGTGATGATGCCCCAGCGGTCAACTCCCCCGTCGACCAAACTGGTTCGCCTTTGCCAAGCTCTGAAAGCAAACTCGTTGCTAACTCCGACAACACTTTATCATCCCAGCTAGGGCCACATGATTCAGAGGCAGACACTCCAAAAACTCCGCAGCAGGTGCGGGAAAAAAGTCAAGCAGACTTGCGTGAAGGGGCAACTACCAACCCGGAGCCGTCTGGTATCCCGAGGCCAAGCGATCGAAACGCTGGTCGACGCAGCGGACTCGCTGTATCACCCCCAATACTCCGCACTCAGTCACAACCGGCGGTAACACTGCGGCGCACGCAACCTGCGGCATTGAGGGCATTCAACATCGCAGCTAGGGAAAAGGCCAACGCGGTCGGCATTCCTCCCGACTCGACGATTCCTCTAGGGGCTTTCTCCGGCGAGCAAACAAAAGACAAACGGCTCTCTGATAGATTGGGTTTAGGATCCCTTAAAAGCACCAGAAAGCCCGGGCACTCTTTGATTCCTCGTTCTATCCATAGCAAGGGAAGGGAAACTAAGGTATCTACGTTAGCCAAACATTTTGAACAGCTCAGTCGAGAATTTGAGAAGGAGCGCTTGCGTGACAAGAAGCAACGCGCAGCGAAGGTCACGCAATCTAGAGCGTTCCCAAAGGCATCGTCGAAACCTATCGTCGAAGTCTACAAGGATGTCAACGAGGCAGTTGAAGAACGCGGCCCTTCTGAAGAAGGTTTGCGGCCTAGAAATCAGTTTTCATCCAATATCGAGTCGACAGGCCCAACAGATGGCATTTCGAATGCAAACACCAAATCAAAACTGGATGCTCCAGCCCATATAGATACTTCTGTCGCGGGGGAAGACACGGTAACAGAAGTAGAAACAGACGACAACCAGCAAACCCTGAGTCAGACAGCTTCGGATGATGAGGCTGCTGCGAGCGACACAGAGCATTCATTTTTAGAAGATATGCCAAGTATTAAAGATATCACGGAATCTTTAGGGGTTTCCGAAACAATCTCAGAAGTTGACTTACCAAAACATGAGAAAACAAGTCTCATGAAGATGCTGACCAACTTCTGGGCAGAACGATCAGCAAGTGGCTGGACGCAACTAGAATATCCGCTGCATGCCACAGACCATGTCTTCGTCGACTCGGATGTCATTGTTAGGGAGGATGAGCCTAGTTCCCTTATTGCCTTTTCGTTAAGCTCACAGGATTACATTGAGAAATTACATGCCATCCGGCAGCAAGGCCAAACAAACATGCCGGAGAGGACATCCGGACAGGAGCATTATAACTCCGCAGAGGCTGACGTCGAGACGTCGCTGCTCAGGGCAACTGGAACGCATTTGAAGTACCAATTCGCCGAAGGGTCTGCTAAGATGCTGTGCAAGATTTTCTATGCTGAACAATTCGATGCTGTCCGCCGTAAATGTGGCGCGTCAGATAGGATAGTAGAATCACTATCACGATGCTTGAAGTGGGATTCAAAGGGCGGCAAGACTAAGTCTGTCTTTTTGAAAACACTTGACGAGAGACTCGTTCTAAAATCATTGTCTCCTGTTGAGACTCAAGCATTCTTGAGGTTTGCTCCTGCATACTTCAATATCATGGCCGAGGCACTATTCCATGAGCTGCCCAGTGTTATCGCCAAGATGTTAGGGTTCTATCAGATTATCATCAAGAATCCCGTCACTGGGACTGAGATAAAATGGGATGTGCTAGTCATGGAGAATCTATTTTACGACCGTGCCCCTACTCGGATATTCGACCTAAAAGGCTCTATGCGCAATCGCAAAATCCAGTCTACGGGTGAGCAAAATGAAGTTCTTCTAGACGAAAACATGGTCGAATTTATTTACGAGTCACCCCTTTTTGCCCGTGAGCACTCCAAGAAGTTACTAAAAGCATCCGTGTGGAACGACACGCTATTCTTAGCAAGGCAGGATGTAATGGATTATTCTTTGATGGTGGCTGTTGACGAGGCGAGGAAAGAGCTTGTGGTGGGAATTATCGATTGCATCAGAACTTACACCTGGGACAAGAAGCTTGAGTCCTGGATCAAAGACCGTGGTTTTGCCGGCGGTGGCAGAAATAGGCCCACCGTAACAAGTCCGAAGGAGTATAAGAGCCGTTTCCGAGAAGCAATGGACAGATACGTGCTACAAGCACCAAAGTAAGCTGGTTGAACGTTGTTTCTAGTCGAATTGTGTTAGCTAACAGGGTTATTAGTTGCTGGCACCACTTCGGCGGTTATGACGCGAGGGCATTGAAATAGAACCAGTCCCAGAATTACTCGTTACGATATCGAGATGCACCGAGGCTGAGCTAGGTCACTTGGAACTTCCAATCCATAGAAACCGCCTAAAATCATAGTGGGCTATATAGAAATAGCTGCAAGAAAGGGGGTCCACTCGGTCCCAGGAGGCAAGCTTTGAAGCTGAAAGATGTATAAGAGATCAATTGGTGTTTGCATGCGGCTGGTGATTAAATACCACTATCTAGATCAATTTGATATATAAGTATTCGAATTCCAGTCTTCTTTCATGGACTTCAACTTTGAGGTCTCATCTACGATAGTGCAAATTAGGCCTCGCTGGTTCCATTGACACCTGCACACTACGGCTGGGTAGAGAGTCGTCTTATTATGGGACTCGCGGTTCGCATGGTCAACAACGTCCCTTCCTCTTTTGCTGAAATCGAACAGGCCACACAAGAATCTCGAAATACAATCTTATTTGGTTACGTTCTTCTCTGTAACTTTGGCTAATTTCTATCTGGCAGCTATAAACTACATCTGCAATCTCCCATTGCTCGCCTCCAAAAGCATCCCAACCATCTTTGATCAAACGCAGAATTGTATGCACTGTCCCGAACGCCGTATCTGCCCCTAGCACTTTCCAACCCCGCACCTTTATGTATACAGCAGCAGCGTGTTCAGAGGCAGTGAGGAGGTGTGATTAGGAATACTAACTTCGCAGCCTTGATGATTATCATGCAGCCCAAAAAACTTGGGCCAATGAACGCCTGGGGTAATTCGGCATCTTGCTCTTGATTTCTCAAGAGGCATATTACCCCTCCATAAACTGATGATGGCAACCCGGAAAGGGTCCGCGGGGTTGTTAAACCCCAGAGGCAAATCTCCAGCGCAGACAAACCCTGCATGGTTCGATACCCCTACGATCGGGTGCGCTAAACCCACAACCTCCTCGATAAATTGAGATTGGAGTGTAAGTTACTGATAGGCGAATCAGTTGAATTTGATGCAATGGCACCATGTATGTTGTAATGGAGATGGGGTTCATGTGTGAATGCCACGAGGGTCTCGAGAACGAGCCCGTAATTAAGCCTGCCACGGTCCCCACTATACACTTTGAGGGTTAAAGTTTGCAGGCTACATCGAATTAGCTATGATATTCCTTGTTACGTTGGGAGACAGGGCCACAGTATTATAGGGCGTAGATATACAACTTACCGGACTGTTGAATGTGCTATTGCGCTTGTTTCTTCCCTTCTTAATGTGGCTTTTCAGCGCACTAGAGTCGAGAGGCTTAAGAAGTTCAAAGCTACAAAGAAGTTCGCTGGAGACGCTCATGACCGCGCCCCAGTTGTCAAACTCGCCGCAATACTGTGGATAAAAATTAGCAATCGGCATGGGCATTGTGGCAATCGAAAGACTTACATTTGGCGCACTGAAAACAGTAACCAATACGCGGTCGTTGAAGAATTCATAACCATCCTCAACCACCATATGTGCTCGGCAAACCAAGTCAAAGTTATGCCGTTCCAAGAATTGCGTGATAACATTCTTTCCGAAGCAATAGCTGACACCCCGCTCATTGGCCTCCCAATCGGCCTCCATATCAGCGGGGTCAGACCAGAGCAAATCGTTGAGCAACCCATAATCAGGTACATCTGTTGGCCTCGCAATATTGCGGATGTCATCCATGTGGCTCAGAGACGGAGAGAGGCCACCATGGACACAGAATATCTTCTCTGCCACAATAGCTGCGATTGGCAGAGTGTTGAAGGTGTCAACAAATGTTTTCCAAATCTTAATATTGCAGCGGCGCTTGCACTCGTCATAAAACCCATACACTCGAGTGACATTGGCGCACTCATGATTGCCCCTGAGCAGAAAAAAGTTCTCGGGGTACCTCAACTTGTAGCACAGCAACAACAAAATGGTTTCCAGGGACTGCTTTCCACGATCAACGTAGTCGCCGAGGAACAGGAAATTGGAGCTTGGTGGAGATCCACTCATTTCGAAAAGGCGGATCAGGTCAGGGTACTGCCCGTGTATATCTCCTACAATCTTGACCGGAGCATCGAGCTCGAGAAGTGCTGGTTGAGATAGGAATACCTCGCGGGCAGCCACACAAATAGCTGTTATCTCTGCATTTTTGAGGCAGACTCCTTTGGTGACCTTTCCTGCATAAGCAGCATCTATCAACCGAGTTATGCAATCGTCAATATCAATTGACTTGGGATCCATCCCCATGCCTTGGTTCGAAGACTCTTCGGCAGCGGCAATCAAATCATCAATATTGGTAGGGTTGATCGAGTTTTCTTTCTTGACCAGAATGGATTTTCCAGCCAGTTGTCCATGCGGGTGGGTGTTAAGAGTCCCTGACGCCGGCTGGTCGGAAACAACATCAACTTCACCACTTTGCTGCGCAGCAGCTACTCCTTCATGTGTTCCAGATGCCATAGACGCAGATTGGATTGGCGATGGAGGAGGTTGCATAGCATCTGATGCATAGTTTCCCGTGTCAAAAGACGCGAGTGGCGACCTGTCCTCGGAGCGGCTCGTTCGGGACCGCCCACTTCTTCCGGACATAACAGATCCGGTATCATTGTCATTGTCCCCATTTGAGAGGCCTGAGTATGATTCGCGAGGGCTGTCGGTCTTCGAGGTGCCTGGTATTTTCGATCTATTGTAATTAGTGCCACGTCGTCTCTGTGTACGTAGGTGGGAACTACCTTAATGTCTTGAATGATCGCGTGCTCCCCACAGTATCAGACTTTGAGAATGACGGCTGAGAAGTAATCGCAGGTCCCTTGTCTAGTGATGTCGAGGAGGAAGTCTTTCGGGGTGCGGAAGTTCCGGGACCAGACTTTGACGGTTGGTTGCCCATGTCGCAAGAGCTTTACCCCAGGGATTCGGCGTAGCAATTGCGGGCGCTTCTGGAAGCCCTTGGCTTGAAGGTGGGTTCCAGGTTGGGCAATAGGTCCTTGGAGGCAAGGCCTGTCCAGTCATTAGCCGCATTCACGTCATGGATGGGGAGGATGGATAGCCCAATACTTACTACTACAGCGATAAGAAATACAAATGGTACAAGCGGCCTCGGAGTGAGTTCCACGGATCAGGTCAGGCCAGGCAGTGTCGGTTTTCCGATGTGCTGTGATGGTTGTGGAGCAACGTAGCTGAGGGATATGGTGCCAGATAACGGATCACTTGGTTGCGCAGGTGTCTAGAATGGTCCGAGGTCAGTACTGCTATAGTTGGCATCCTTGGCCCCAGATTGAACCATGGAAGGATAATACGATGAGAGACGGGGCATAACTGACTGGAGATAGCTGATAGAGAATGCTGGTGGTTTGATGATTGCGACAACAGACGGACGTATATGCAGGGTCAAAGTTTGGCCTTCGTGTCTCACGGGGCGGTATGATTGCCAGCGTTGTGGAAGGCGTCTCTGGAGTGATTGATCACGGATAGTTGTCGGTACAGTAGAGTAGTTGCGTTTTGACTACAGTCTCTAATTCAGTGATGTTTGTTGATGATCATCGTCAAGGCGGGCCAATGGTCAGGATGACATAAGCGAATAAGGTTTAAATCTCGGGCCTAGATCCGCTGACCTTTCACCATACAAACTGTATGCGCTCTACTGATGAACTCGTATGGACTACTACTGCACCTATAGTGCTTGCATATAACAGCTTTCTAAAATAAATCAAAGCGATGGCGCCGGAGAAGATCGGTCAGATATTACAGCGATGCGCATTTCAATGTTCTGGCCAAAGTAACGTCACAAATATATCAAGGACGTTGGAATAGTCGGCGACAGAAGTGCTTGAGACAATTTCTATTGTGAAGCTGTCGGAAAATACTCTATCTACAAAAAGGTATCATCTATCCAGCTTTCTCTAGCATGGAGATATTTCGTCATAACATCATTGCTTCAAATCCCGCTCCACCAGTCTACTACCAGCAGAGTTCCCAAACGCCGTGCAATGCCGCCTTAGCAAACAAGCAGTGAAAATAACAAAAAAAAGGAGATGTAGGTTTAGACAGCATGGTGCGAGTATGGCTCATACGCTTGTGCGCGATCAGCCGCCTTGACGTTGTGCATTGGGATTGCATGCTGTTGCTGGTTGTAGACACCCGACTGCTGGCCCATGTATGGCGAACCCTGGTATGGGTCGTGGACGGGTTGGTAGCCTCTTGTGCCGAGGAGCTTCTCCGAGTCACCTGCACGGCTATGGCGATTGTCCTTTCTCGCATTGGCGCAGCAACAGACCGAGAACAGCCAAAAGAGGCCAGAGGCGACAGAGGCAGCTGCACCGATCCAGATGACGGCGAGCCACGCGGTGTTGATTGAACTCTCAACACCGTAGTGCTTCACGGATGCGGTGAGGGCTCCAACGACAACACTAGACGTCACCGTTGCCAACGTTGCGAAGCCAATGATAGCAAGGCATGAGATGCCACTGATTATCCAGGTACAGCAAGAACCAATTCTCGAGAAAAAGCCGGCGATCCCAACCAATACTGTGAGGGCGGTCGTAACGCAAGCAATAATATACACCACCTCAGTCCACTTGACCAAGGTCGCGAAAGTCTTTAATCCCGTCTTCACTGCGTCTGGAATAGTAACGGATATGTTGGCATCCGAAGTGAGCTTCTCGAGTGTGGTCGTGTCGGTGAAGTTAGAAGCGTAGTCGAATGTCGGTTTACTCTTGGTGGTGACATCGCCCACGAGCTCGGCATAGTTCCACAGGAAGAAGTCGTACTTGTCGCCGAGGCCCAGGCTAGAAGCTGTGAGAGAGAAGTCGGTCACAGCGGTAACATCGCTCGAATCGATACCGGCGGCATCGGCGGCATCCTTGACCTTTTGTTTGAAATCCAAGTTTTGAAACTGCTCGGCAGTTATGCTGAGGTTCTTCGGTGCGACCTCGAAAAGGTGCAGATTTGAGCTTGTGACACCAGCGAGGCCAACGATGAGGAGACAGACGAGGGAGATGGTGGTTAGAATAAATGGTAGCGCAACACAGAAGAATCTCCCGACGCCCATCTTGGGATAGATTTCCGTTCAACCGAACGGGTAGGACAGTGTAGGTGACGGATAGGTGCAGAGCGAGTGAAGGTTGAACGTGAAACGTCAACGGAGGTTGTTGAGAGTGAGTGAGATGAAGGTGGAAGGAGGTCGTGTGGTCGTGTGGTCGTGATGATGGTCGTGATGATGGTGAAGATGAAGGTGAAGGTGGTAGTGAGAGTAAATTCAATGCTGACTGTGGGATGCGGGCATATTATATTGAGAAGTGCACAGTAAGATTGCGAGTACCATGACCATGACGGTGGAGAGTGTGGTGGAGAGTGGAGGGCGGTGGCTGACGCGTGGAGAACTCAGCCCCCGAAAACCGCGCCCCTGTGGTCCCCAAGACAACAACTGGAGACAACACTGGGGCTGAAATA
The DNA here is from genome assembly GCF_001662655.1 of Pseudogymnoascus verrucosus. Lineage (NCBI taxonomy): Eukaryota > Fungi > Ascomycota > Leotiomycetes > Thelebolales > Thelebolaceae > Pseudogymnoascus > Pseudogymnoascus verrucosus. Next base: position 30,685 of record NW_017263683.1, read on the forward strand.
CACTCATGTACGTAGTACTGCCCCACAGGGGTCAATCCGTCAGTTTGAAGTGTGGTGTACCGTACACATGATGCCTGCACATACCTTGCCATATACATACTTTGCTAATAGCAGTAATGATTATAGTACAGTGGTGCTCTAACACAGACGCGATGAAGGATTGAGGGATTTGAAGGATGGAAGTTATTCTCGCCAAGAGGAATAGAGTGGACAGAGCACATACGGAGAAGCTTCGTACAGTACTGAGTATCTATTTGCACTCTCTACATACCAGCCACCACGATAATCACCCTCAAACACCTCATTCTACACTCTAGAAGGGGGCATACTCTACGGTAAGACGGGGCTGGGATATCTCAATTGCGCTCACAAACACTACTATCCTGCGCATATCAGAGCAGAAGAAAGTATGGTTGATATTTACAGAATAGGCTAGATTTGAGCGCTGTGTGGTGCTACTATAGTAGTCTTCCTTCACTGCCCCCGTCTGTGAGCCTTGGCGGGGTATCCAATCTAAATATAGACAACTCTCCAGCCCTATCGCCACTTGCGTTCCGCTCCGAACCACGAACCACAAACTCCACGTCTCTCTTCTCTCCCGAATGATGCTCTCCCGTGATTGTTCCTGTGGTACGTGGTAACCTGCAGTTGACGTGGCTTTGAGGCTGAATCCTTCAAAAATCACCTCTTCTCGTTCAACCTTTCACCGATCTGGAGGACTGACCAGTCTCGAGGACTAGCTGTTGGTGGCGTTATCTCTGCGACCAAAAATGGCAGTCGTCTTCGGCAGAGCTATCCAACACGTCCTATCGGCGCCCACGCGTATTTCTCAAGGCTGGTCGTGCTCGCTTGGGCCCTTGTTGGGAGCCTGGTTCGATATAATCTTCGTCATCGTCCCTCGCGCGGTTCCCTTTGGTCGCTGTTGCAAGCCAGTCTGGGAAATCCTCGAATATATCATCTCGCTCGTCATCCTCATCCGCTCCATCCCCCGTCCCACCCTTAGTATTTTTGATAGGGCTCACCTGAGGCTCCGTTCCCTGTTGTTTTGCCGACTTCCTCTCAGCATTGGAAGACCCAACACCGTCCTTCAGCTTCTCAATGCGCTTAAACTCTTTCCCGTAATCAAAAAACAACTCCTCTCCTGCATCCAGGCTTTCGGTTGCATAAAACCCTATGCGGTGCTCAGAATTGACGAGCAGGACTTTAGCCTGGCAGTTTTTGCCCACTTCAGAGTGGTTGATGAAACTATAGTAATTGTTAGCAGGTGTGATGAATGCTAGTGCAAACCAGATATGTAACGCACCGAGTAGCATTGCCAAACCACATAGAGTCTATGGCCACTTCCGCATTTAAATTAAAGATGTACGAGTTTCCTATCCTTTTCTGAAAGTCATCTCGCCGTTCAACCTCGGCGTTGTCAATAATCTCTCCGACATACTCGGCGATGAAATCGCCAGTTTGAACAGGCTCTGCAAGATATAACCCATTCCCAATGCCCTCGATGGAGCTCTCTCCCACCAGTACCTTCTTCCCCTCGCCGCGTTGGATTTCGCAGTTGTGGCACTTGGTATTCGAGATTGGACCTTGAGTCCTAACTGATTCGGCGACGCTGCATTTGTGGCAGAGATCTGGGTCGCATTCTCGGTTAAGGAGGCGACATGTGCATTTCTTGGGGGGGCATGGTCCAGTACAGGTGCATCCATGGTATCGAGCGTCACAGCTTTGTGGGCATGTGCAGAATTTATCACAACAAATCCCGTTGCTTACGCAGGTGCATTTCTCCCCAGCAACGAAGCAATTTTGCCCTGGGTGATGACAAGGCCTAGGCTGAGAACGTTTCTCATGCATATACTCTACCTTCAAATCACGCCAATCAAATTTCTTAGATCTTCTGCCTTCGCCAGGTACCATATCGTCAAGTTCAATGCGCCGGTTACTCAGCTTCTTAAGATGGCGATGAACTTCTGAGCATTGTTTGCCTAACATGGGTGCGATTAAGCAAGATGCCCTCATGTTTTTGCGTTTTCGCATAGAAGCAGCCAGTTCCTGCATAGATGCGTGGTCATCTTCTGTCCAATTTCCTTCGTTACCCAGCTCTTCATTGGATGGGTTCAGGTGGCATGCCGCAGAGCAATGGTATAGTCGTCTTTGTTCGCTACCATCGCTGTCACCTTCGCTTTCGTTTTCGATAGAGTTCCCTTCTCTATGATAAGTCCGCGTTCGTGTGTGTGGCATGCTGTAAGGCTGGTACATAGCGCTAGACCGGTTGCTCGGGTTTTCTTCATCCGTTGTGTCACTTGAGTCGCTCTCATTCACGTCACTGTCGTTTTCATCAAATCTCCCATGGATGTGGCACTGAGTTACACAAAAGTCTCAGCACGCTATACTATAAAAAGGGGGGTACAAAACTTACCTGATGGGCAGAACAAATTAGGCAGCTTTCTCGAGAGTATCTTTCCAACGTCTTTGCCAATGGATCTAGAGAAACTGTCGGGCTTTTCTGTGGTTTGGTTGCGTGAGTTTCAAGGTCAAAAAACGACCCCAATGGTATTCCAAATGCCTTTTCAACATGATAACTTGGATGATTCGCGTCTTTCTGGCCGAAGGTTTCATACAGGCCCTCTTTTTCAAGATAATTCCTGCATTCCTGGTAGGCCGACCTTATTTGTGGTAAATATACCCCAATACTCGAGAGCTTTTCTCTTCCTCGGCTACGCTTAGCAAGTTTGGCACACGATATCATGGACTTCCGAAGAGCAGCTTCCACTTCTTTTTTTGAATTGGAATTCTTATTTATAACAAATGGCTCAGGCGGCAGCTACATTAATGTTAGTGGGTCATCATGGCCTCTCGTAGGAATAACTCACTCGTGTGTTGTTCGCCAGTCGACTCCGATCTATTTCGACGTAGTAATTGTATGTCGGCACTGCCCTTTCTGGAGTTTGTATACTCTTCCCCTGCAAGAACGTTTGCGGGCGTGTTTTTTTGGCGACCTATTTAATGAAGTCAGACGCTGCGACCCCCGCATGTAGTGAACCACATACATGGTGAATAATAGCAATGGGTGAAGTACAAGTCCCGCCTTGCTGGTGAGCTTCCATGCTCTGCATGGAGGCCATATGATTTTCTGTGGCAGTGAATTTAGGCTGAGCCTGGAATTGGGATTGAACTTCGAGAGTGTGTCTTGTCATGGATGACTGGTCCTTCTCCATTTCTCGGGAAATCTCTCCCAATCCTCTATCTAGTACATCATAGCAGGACTCTTCGCCTGCAGGATGTCCCTGATCTGTCCCCCAAATCAGCAGAGGAACATCGAAATTGTGGCTGAAAGTAAAGACATGAAAAATAGATATAGACCTTGTTCCCTGTACCACCCCCAAATTAAACTCACCTGACGAGAAGCTTTGAATATGCATAGCCATCCCTAGAGATACCATCGGAGCATCATGAGGAGTATAAAGATCTGCTAACTCCGACTTCATAGACTCCGGGTTGCCATCTGCTTTTGGTACATAAGCTGGCTGTATTGGAGGAATACGTGGAGGCTTTATTTGCTTCGCTAAAAAGTGGTCAGAAAGTTGTACAGGACCAAAGTATATTGTTTGAAAGGAGCGTATTTGGCGTACAGCCAGCTTACCCTGGTAATCCAACAACTCTATGACTTCGACTTCGTCATCTGAGATATCGATGAATTGAGGATGAGCTGTGGGAGAATCTGGAATTTCGATGACTTCCCGTTCACCTGTGGTAAGGGGCATGGTGGTATCTGTGCCACAACAGAGCTGTATGTTCAGGTCTTGGCAGTTTATTTGTATGGTCTTAAGGGTTACCAATGAGATCCAGTGTGTTGAAGTTGAATCATAACTTCTTCATCCAACATAGCGAGTGGTCCAAGAAATTTCAATAGAAATTTAATTTATACCTGTTATAAATTCATACATTTTGAGGTACTGTTCAATTGTTGGTGGTGCATAATAACTGCGATGGCTCGCCAAGCTCCTCGTGCACTTGGGGTATCCAGATATTAGCAGAGCACGGACCATGTAATGTACCTTGTTGGCTATTACGGGGACCGATAGTTCACAATACGTCGTTGTCGTCGCCGTTTCAGGGTCTCACTCTGACATCAACAACCCTTTTGAAATCAAACCAAATCAAATCAAATCAAATCAAGCCAAAAGTTACAGGTTCAAATTAACTATCAAAACTAATTCTGCCAGTATGGCCGATCAAACTTCATCAACTGTTGATGAGTCCCCAATTTCTCCCGTTCGGGAGGCACGCGTCCGACAGAACTCCCTCGAGAAGCATCTCCAACATAGGCCGGAGCAACAAGAGCTCAAGGACCGACACATTCTCCTCGATACAAACGCCGCTCCGTGAGCACATCACACCCGTTTTTCTCTTCTGATGCGTGTATATGGGGAGCTAATTATCGGGTTCATCCAGGTCGCTTCAGTCAGCTGCGATTGACCTCGAGCACAAGCTGGCAGCCAAAAACCTGAAGAAAGACCTCGAAAAGAGAAGTCAACGCGAGACCTTGGTTGAGCGTAAGATATATTCTAAGCTCGGTATGCTACCTGTTATCAAGCCCCTAACTCTTCCCAGGAAACATTCTCCCTGAATCGAATGCTGCCCCCGCTCTCGTTGCTCATCAGAGAGACCTTGCAAAGCACATGCGTAGAGACAGTTTGCACGACAAGCTATCGCATCGACCAACCGCTGAAGAGCTTATCAAAGGGGGTGTGCTCCATGAAGACCCTACCTCTGTGGATGATCTGTACACGGAGAGGATCGAGGAGGAATATGCCAAACGCGAGGGCGGCGCTTGATTACAGGGCATCATTGCTGAGACAAAGGTACCAGATGAAGCCAAGGATCTGATGAAACAGAATGATAGCTTAGTCTCCTAAATGAAATTCATTTGTCTTCTCGACCTCTCTATAAGCTGTGATAGAAAGTAGCCATTCATTACTCCAATAAATTATTGGTAAAATACTTCAGCAGCTGGGCCTCGTTTCTCACACTGGCCCCCATTGTTAGCTTCGTAAATGAGGGGTATCCGGGGTGACGCACCTACGTACCCTCTGTTATCGACTTTGTCTATCACGTGACTTCGCGTAAGGTGGCGTTCATGTCGCGTCGAGGTTGAATCGTTGAAGGCCTTCAATCCGTATCATCTCAATGTCGATGAGCGTGTCTCACTTCTTTTAGTCATGTTTTGATATGGGCAGTTTAAATGACTACTGTAATCCCCTCGCCATTAGCATGAGACTGTCGGTGTGACCAAAGTAGAGATTTGCAATGACTGCAAACCCGAATACTTTGGAACACGATGACCAAGAGACGAATTTACACGATACCTTAAAATACTCTCTTTTGGGTCCTTCGTTGACCAAATCAGGACAAGATTCTGTGGACCAGAAGAAGGTATGATTGACTGGCTACCCAAGAAGGCCCTTAACTAAAAGGCTTACAGGTCTCGGATATTATTTACGATGCCAGTAAAGGATCTAAATTCTTCACCCATGAAGAGAACAGGGATAAGCTTCTCACCGTAAAGATCGAAAAGATTTTAGAGAAGAAGGCTCGCCTAGAGAAACTAAACCTCACGAGAGATCAGAAGAAAGCAGACGAATATGTCGCCGAGCTTGAACTCTCCCGAGACCTCTCACAGACTATAGTTCATGTAGACTGCGACGCATTCTATGCGGCAGTCGAAGAACTAGACCGCCCGGAATTAAAACAAGTCCCCTTTGCTGTGGGAAAAGGGGTGCTCACGACCTGTAACTACCATGCTCGAAAGTTTGGATGTCGGAGTGGGATGGCTGGATTCGTGGCCAGAAAACTTTGCCCAGAGTTGATCCAACTACCTCTAAATTTCGAGAAATACACGGCCAAAGCTCGGGAGGTTCGTGAGATTATTGCCCGATACGACCCAAGATTCGAGAGCGCCAGCATCGACGAGGCGTACCTAAACATTACGAGTTACTGTGAGTCTAACAATATTGTTCCGGACGAGGCTGTGGAGCAGCTCCGTCAAGAGGTCCATGACAAAACCAAAATCACTATATCGGCGGGGATAGCTGCAAACACAAAGCTTGCAAAGATATGCTCAAATATGAATAAGCCGAATGGTCAATATAGGCTCCAGAATGATCGAGGGGCAATTATGGCGTTTATGGACACCCTGCCGACACGGAAAGTGAATGGTGTTGGACGAGTCTTTGAACGTGAACTAGACGCAGTGGGGGTCAAGACTTGTGGTGACATCTATCAGTACCGACAGTACCTCTCCAAGCTATTCGGCGAGAAAGCGTTCAACTTCCTTATACATTGTTACCTCGGCCTTGGAAGGACCGATACGCAACCAGCTGAAGAATATGAGCGAAAAAGCGTTGGTACAGAGAGTACTTTTGGGGACCTCAGCAGTCACAAAGGTCTCCGTGACAAGTTAGAAAAAACAGCACAAGATCTCGAAAAGGACATGATAAAGGCCCAAGTCAAGGGTAGAACACTGGTGCTCAAGGTCAAGCTCCATACGTACGAGGTATTGACGCGACAGATAATACCACCGAAGGCTGTTTACCTTGCCCCTGATCTGTATAGATACTCTCTTCCGATGCTATCGAAATTAGAACAGGAATTCAAAGGCCTAACCCTACGACTTATGGGCCTTAGGTGTACACATCTAATCACTATGAAGAAGCCAGACTCCTTGGCGTTCTTTGGACACCCCAAAATGCGCAACAGTCCTGCGTCGAGTGGACCTGCTTCTGGGACAAATGAGTCAAAGGAGGAACCGTTGGAAGCGGGTGGTACTTCGTCTTTGGGAGCTTGGCCAGGTGAAGACTTTGAAGAAGCTGCAAAGGATGAATACCAAGAGGAGCTGGAGGAACTGGAGATTCTTAGCCAACTGGAAGAGCTCGGGAATCAACAACCTAGCGGGGGGTCATTAGACACCGAAACCAAACCAGAGTCAGAAGATAGGTGGTGGGACTGCCCAATATGCCTACGCCCGCAGATGGGGGATTGTAACGAGCATATAGACATGTGCCTATCGCGGCCGACCATCTTGGGTTTAGTGAAGGAAGCCGCCCGAGAAGCTTCGTCTGCTTCAGCCTCGGCAGAGAAAGGAAAAGGACTCTCAAAGCGCGGTCGGCAGGATAGTGGGAAGTCTCGTACTGGGTTAAAAGACGACCCTAAACAGACCAGACTATCTTTTAATTAAAGCCCTTTAGCTATATTAATGTCTTCGAATGTATAGGGACGCAAATCGTCATGTATGCACATGGCTCGGTGAACTTGCTTTTTGAGGAGTTCAAACGGGATGGTACATAATCAGTTGTATCACACAATTTCTGTGTAATGGTATGTAATTGTAGGCTTTTTGGATATAGTCGGTACGATCATTCCTATGTCTCCTCAATCTGTATATCTTTCTTATAGCTCATTGTGCTCCTGTCCACCAGCATCGGTATCCTCGAGGGTGACCTTCACCGCCTCGGCCGCATCCTCAATCTTAGCCTTTATCTTCTCCTTGACTCCCTCGGTCTCCTCGCTGGCGGCCTCCTTAAGGACAATGCTGGCTGGAGCCTCGACTCCCTTGATGCCCATCAACTCGGTCTCGAAGACTAGTATTTGTTAGTGGCGGCCAAGACAACTGAGGGGGGGAATACATACTCAGTGTGCTGCCGGCTGGGATTGGTCCCATGTTTCTGTCTCCGTAGCCAAGGTTGGGGGGGATAGTGAGAGTCCTCTTCTCTCCAATGCACATATCGAGGAGTCCCTCATCCCATCTGGAGAGGGTGTTAGCTGCTGTTGTGGCACATTCAAAGGACAGCAGCGTATACGCACCCTTTGATAACCTGTCCCTGACCGACAACGAAGCTCAATGGCGAGCCACGGTTGTAGCTTGCATCGAATTCCGAGCCATCAGCCTGGAGCGAGCCTCTGTAGTGGACATCGACCTTGTCTCCCCTCTGCGTCTTGCGCTCGCACTCGACGGCTCTGGTGACCTCAATATTCAGCTCCGGGTCGGCAGCGAGAACGATAGAGGTAGCCGAAGCTAGGACGGCGATTGAAAGTGTTGAGAAACGCATGGTGGTGGTTTGTATAGAACAGTTGTTCTTGATTGAGTTGGTGGTGGAAATGAGAATGGGAGGTTGAGGGGTTCAATGGCGGTGGGAGAGCTGTACCTTTTTGTGGACACGATGCGGTTAACAGGGTTACGTCGGCCACTGATTCTACAATTGGTCCCTCTCGCCATCACAATTTAGAGGGTAAATTCAATAGTATGCATATACAGGTTCTCATGGGGTACTAGATTCCGAATATTTTATTCAATTCAGCCTTTTTGCACGTATATACTAGAATTCCTATCTCCATCATTCGGCCGGTCGATCAATCTGGTTTCACAGGGGATTGCTATCTTATCAGCGGTCAAGGTGGCATATGTGCCTGGACGGTTATGGTAGACACGTGATCGGTGTGATAGGTGAGCCGCTGACCACCGCATAGCTTATATAATACAACTCGCATTCATCACTTCTTGTACTCCATCGGTTGATCGTGATTGTTGATTCCATTCACACACCACTCATCTCAACAAATATCGAGGCATTTTCGCTTTTCGCCCATAGCAACAGCAAAAGGTCGCCTTGCGTGGCTGAGCTTCATCTGGGTGACCTCTCTCTTTCTCTCTCTCGCACCAGGCAGGCGTTCAGTACTTTCCACAAGGCAGCAATGTCTCGTGACTAGGCTGAACCCCCCCGCGAACACGAAGTTACCTCTCTCCGACTTCGTGTTGGGCCACCTTTGGGCGCGCCTTTATCGCTCGTCTGCTCTCTCGATCATATCCACTACCATGCGGGGTAGTCTGTCTCAATATCGTCATTGCGCTGCATGAAAAAAAAATATATGTTGTTTCCCCAGTTTCTTATTGTCCGCGCCCTTCTTCTTATCAGTCTGGGCCTTGTCGTTCAGCCCCAGATCCAGGATGACTCTTAAGGCTTTCGGCGGAGCAAACTGCGCGCTTGAGTCAACCGCAACATACGCTGGTTTAGGCAGCGCACCTGATAGCCACCGGGCAAAATCGCTGCTCCGCTCGCTGCCCATGCCCCGATTGATACTCTGCAGCCTTGGGGGGCCTGGGGTTTCCCAAGGCTTCCATTGTACCTTGGCCTCAGGAACGAATAAACGTCAATGTTTCCCTCGTCGCCTGGCTGGCTTGTCTCTGGGTTGAAACCAAGAGAGTAGCATCCTCGCTCCTTTCAATCAGTGCTCCGCTCTCCATCGTCATTAGAGCTCGGTGAGGAATGGCTTGGTCGGCATTGAGTCATTTCTTTGAGTCGCTGCCTTGCCAATTGTCAGGCGGCAAAGCAGGGCGCAGTCAATCATACACTGCTATTTGGCCTGGCGATGCGCCTAGGCCAACTCGGTGAGGCTCAAGCAATCAATGGAGTCACCGGCGCTGGCGCTGGCGCCCTCGGTGAGTTGCGAGCTAAGCTTAGCCTCCCTTCAATCCAGGCACCACTTGTAAGTCTGAGATATGTTTGTCAATGGAAGCCGTATATAAGGTTTGCTCTTCCTCTCTGTTTCTTATTCCAATCCTCATTCAATCCTGTTACCATCGCATCAAGCACTGCCAACAGTATCACCACTCCAAACGCATTTCCAATCCACACACGAACAGCACCACCCTCACAAAAGCTTCCCAATCCACACTCAAAATGTCTAGCCGCTCATACACCACCACGAACATCTCCTATGGCGGACCACGGACATCCTCGTCCTCCGTCAGCTCGCGCGGATCCGCTAGCTATGTCGACTACAGAGTTCCCGTCTCCGAGTCCTCAGGTAAATCCAGCCACCAGACGACATCTTCATATTCAACCACTAACACATCCTCCACAGGCCGCTATGGCAGCAACGACGGAGTCTACTCTGTGACCCGCAACAACGTCCAGGTCACCAACCACAAGCAGCGGATGAGCGACCCAGCCGAGCCACGCTCTGGCGATGCATCGCGCTACTACGGCGGCTCCTCTTACAAGAGGTAGAGCTCACTACGGGTTCTCATAATGGGAAGATGAATACGATAACGAGATTGATACGATAAACTTTTGGGGGACATGGATGAATACGATAATGAGATGGGATATTACAACGTTTACGAGCACGGACGGGATGTCACAACGTTCCGGGTGCATGGAAAGAGGGATATTACAACGTTTTTTGGGAGCATATCAGGGATGGATGGGATTACAACGTTTTTTCGGAGCATAGGAAAGGGGCGTTTGCAGCAGCATTAGATGCACTTCCACCCCAAGCATAGAAGCCTCGCGGCTCTGCTGGGATGAAACAACGGTGGCGAGTTTGGATAGATAGATTATTTAATATCAGCCTTTTGGGTTTGAGGAATTTACAACGTTTTTTTATCATATTTTCAGCTTCGGTTTTGTGGGGATACTCGGTGTTTGTGCGCGCTTGGGGAGGTGATTGCTTCCTGCAGCTTGAGCCTCGATTATGCAGTCTTCGAGGGTTAGTATGCAGTATGGCGGTTTGCCTCGAGGGCTGTTGGTATGCAGTGTAGTTTGCCCTGACGCCTTGGGGGGGAGGTATCTCGACCCCGCCTTCTCTCGAATCTCAACGCCCAGCCCGACGCCCAGCTTCATTACTTCAATATCCGCCTCGTAATACACCATTTATATCCCAAACTCGGACACAGCGCCGCTATCACGAGACCTGTTTGATACTGGACGTCGGTCGTCGGAATCGGTATACTTGCCGGAGTTTAACCTGGGTCAGGTCTAGATCTTGATAGACTCGCCATACGTATCGTAGTATTGAGTGCCGTGCATGGATGTTGGAGCTGGCGGCTGCGTGGTCGGGGGAGGTGGTGGTGTTGAGTGGTTTTTGATGCGGGTGTGATTGGATGGGTGGTTAGATGTCCAGATATGTAGGGTGTGAGTTGCTGCTTTATGCAGTGCCAAACACCCAAAATTTTCATCACGTGCTAAAGATTAGCCGCTAACTAATTATTGGAGCGAAGACAATGGTGTTGTAAGCCCCCCCTGATTGAGCGGCACTTTTGCTCCTTAAGGTATATTTCTATAATAGTGCCTTCGAATTACAGGTGACTGTCCTTACACTAGTTCCTGTAGCTCTCTTGGCCCTTGTGAATCCGCTGTCAGAATGCCAATATGTTCTTCACTCGTGCACGCGGCATGTTGGTTGCAGGTTCTGGCTGCAAAATACAGGCGGCTCGAGGCATGTGATGATTGGCCAGTAGATGAGATCCTTGATACTGTACAATACGTGTTCCCATCGTCCTCTGTCACCCCTCTTCATGATTTCCTCACCATAGGGCACCCAAGGCTATGATCGATAGTTAAAGTTGTAGTTACACAGCTTCAACTGGCAGCATATTCCTGCTACAGCGCTACATTGCGATATTGTAGAGATCTTGCAACGAACATTGAAAATGGCAGACCCTTTGAGCACTACACTGGCCGTTGTTACGGCTGCCATTCAGTCGGCGAAGTCTCTTCACGAAACTGTCAAAAGGTTCAAAGATCGCCACAAGACTTTAAGTAGGCTTCAACAGGAGCTTGATGATCTCACGAATATTTTGGAATCTCTAACACAAGTGATTAATGCTGAGACGTCGGTGATGAAGCTTCTTCAAGGCCCTATTGATCGATGCACCAAAGTATGTAGCGAGTTTGAACAATCGATGAAGGTGTTCAATGAAAAATCAAAGACAGGCTTCCGAGACTGGACGAAGATGGAATTCATGAGAGGCGACATCAATGAATTTATAGACACCATTGCAGGGTATAAATCAACGATAATGGTCGGCCTAGGCACTATTACTATGTTTGTTACCGTACCTTTGTCTCCCATTGACTGTACTGACTTCTTTTATAAGGAATACTTCTAGAGTTTCCCACCAGGTTATTCAGGAGTACAATGAGATGATCCAGGATACGGTATATAACCTCGAGTTTCACTTGGAGCGAATCAATGAAAAAATGGAGAGATTTGCCCCTTCAAATACGAATACCTTAGCCACTAGCATCAACCTAGATGATGAGAGAGCAGTAACCGAGCAATGTCTTTTAATCTGTGAAGACGCAAAGGCGCGTATCGAATCCCTGGCACATCGAGAATCAATCCTATTACAAGAAGCGTCTCAAAACACTATCGAGGATGACATGCGGGACTTTAAAGCAAAGCTGCTAAGTCGACAAACTCTGGATGGAACTCGAGACAGCCTTGCGGAAACCATCGGCCGCCTTCGGGAACGCTTGGAGTCCCTACTGAAGGAAGACCCTAATAACAGCGATGATAGAATACGCCTACAAAACGAAATCAACATTTCGAAGCAGTGCTTAGACGTATGCAAAGTGGCTAGCGAAGTTTCACATCAAAAGATATACAGAATTGGAGAGGTGATTGCCGATGGTGAAAGCGATCAAGTAGTAGTAACGACTTTAGCGGATCTATTTGATGTTAAGAAAGCAGTGTCTAAAGGCAATTCAGCGCAACTAGTTGGCTCAATGACGGCAGAGAGTCTTCGGGATTTGACTGATAAGCGCTATAGCAGCCGTTTTGGAGCTGTAAAAGCCACTGACTCCGTTCGCAATTCCAGCTCGCTTTCTGTCATCGACACTCAAAAGAGTAAGCATTCTTTTCCGAATCAAACGGATTATGACGAGCAGCCGCCGGGACCGGAAGGAAGACGAAATAGGCCATCTCCCAATGAGATGAGAAAACGACAGGGCTAAGGGTAAACCATGGAAAGAACAGTCATTGAAGGGCGTACATCGAGATCATGGCTCTGCGAAGGCGTTCTTTGCTACTACGGGTTTTCAGGTGCACTGAGGCAAGACCAGGGAGATCCGTTGGGCGGAGTTATGCAGCGTGGAAGGGGTGGAAGGACCAAGCGTCTCACGGTGAGCGCAGCAGGTGCGAGAGTACTGGGAGGGAGGCGTAGTTGGAGGAGAGAGTAGATTATAAATTATATCTTTTATCATTTTGGGTGGAAATATAATAGTGCTTTTTTAATTATACTCGGATTATTTCACGAAATATAATATAATCGGGTATAAAGTTTGCTACCCATTTGTATATATGAACCATGTATACCGTCTTTCCTCAGCATACATACCATACTATACCAAGTCTAAAGGGTCCAAAGTCCAAATCCTCTCATGCCCGACCCTCACCGCAACCTTCTCATTTACCCGCCCACAGGGCCCCCAGAACAGAACCCGCACTTAATCTGCAGCCGCCGCAACAACCAACCCGAAAACGACACAGTAACATCGCCATTAAACACACGGCTACGGCGCCATCGCACCAGCATCCGTGCAACGTGTTCTCCAGCCCGTACAGAACGCTCTCTCCTGTCTCGGATCCGTGGCGTCAACGGGTCAGCTCGCTGTTTCACCGATGGCGGCAACCTACATACATACATAGCATACCCAGTTTCCGGACACCAGCACAGCACAAGAAAATGTCGTGATGCAAATCAGGGGCCTCTATCCACCTACCTACACACACCCATTCTCCCCAAATTTTTATTTATTTTCATTTTCTCCACGCCTTTTTCCAAGGACCCGCCAAGAAATATAGCCAGCCACCCAGGCCTCGGCGACTTAACGAAAAACTAACTGCCGTTACAGCACACAAGCCAGCCAAGATCAGCAGCCGGCGATCTCCCCGCTGCCGATCGGGCTACGGCGGAACCACCACGAGTTCCCAGATGGAGGAGGGATGTTCAGCACGCGGCAGAGGGGTGGATGTGCGTGTGCGGCGCTCATCTGGCCGCTGGTGGGACTATCGGTTTCAGTAGAGACATTTACATTTATTTGTCTCATGTCGGCTTTTTACAAGCTTCGGGGATGATGGGATGGGGTGGGGTGGGGTGTTGCGAGATGGGATGTTCATCAGATCTGTGCTTGGTGGGTAAATCGCGACAGCTACTCCTTTTCGTCTTGAAATAGCCAAACCAACACACCAATCAAGCTGAAACGTGACACCATCCCCTACCTAGCATCTACAAAACACAGTCGCTGTATGCAGTCACTGTATGCTACGAGATTACCTCCATAGGGATGCATGTACCGTACCGCCGTCCTACACGTATTTATAGCCACCAGCGCCAACACCAACACACCACGAAGCGGAAGGTGGCAAGACTCCCCCCAAGCTCCCCTCGTCCCTTCGGCCTCGGGACGCCAAAGTTCACCGAGACCTCAACCTTGCATGGGAGGGAGAACTACACAATATGTCATGTGCGTGCCGATCAACCATCGCTCGCTCTCCCCTAACCCCGACTCCGACCCTGCTGCAGTCGCGTCATGTACCACCGAACCAGCAGTGGTGTAGCTCACTCGCCCTCTCGCTCGTGCGTGCGCACAGCTCAGCTATAGTTCGTATGTGGACTGTATGCGACGATGTGATTGATGATGATGTGACTCCGCACGGGCAGGACCAGAACCGTAGTAGAAGCAGCCAATCTGGCGCTTCGACCAACAGCACAAAGACGGCGGCGAGTACAGTAAGGGATTTGTCAATTCTGTAGCACGCACTTACGCACTTACGCACGCACATCTCGACCGTCGGCGGCGGCGATAGTCAGCTAATATCCGTATGGATCCCCGGTCTGGTCTGGTCTGGTCTGGGAGTTAAGATTTTTTTCTCCTCTGTCATCCACCACCAGCTGAAGCAAGCACCAGAAGCAGCCGCGACAGAACGACAAGGGCATGATCACCCGAGATTTGATCCTCCATCACCAAACGGGGCCATGCCAATAGGGCAAAGAAAAGCCACTTTCCATTGGGGCTGGATGCTTGTTGTTGTTGGAAAGAACATCCACTCTTCCCTTCCTTCCTTTCCCCCCCATCGCCATCGCCAATCCACATCCCATGTAAGTAAGCATCCTGCAGCCAGCCAGCCACCATCCCCGCACGCACGCACGACCTCGGTGAGGCTAGATGGGAGGGGGTTAGAGGACGGAAGACATTTCGCCGGATAAATGGGGTTCGTCATATTAGTTTCGTTGATCTGCGGTACTTCGGGGGGAGGTATTGTTTTGGGGATCTGAGGGCCGTGAATTTTTGGAGTACTCCGATTTTTTTGGCGGGGGGGATGTGTGGTGATACTGTGCGACGAAAGGAGGTGGTTGTTCGGATTCTTCGGTTTTCGTCAAGCTGATGCGTATAGATGCCCTGTCCTGTCGCGACCTGAAGTCATGTATCGCTCGCTGTACGAGTACGCGCTGTCTGTACTCGCGGTGGCTATTCGATTGGAGATGAATGAATACCTTGGCGTTAGCTTGAACGCGGTTACCATGCATTTGGTGGTTGTACGTAGTGTAAATTGTATGTATGGTGTAACATGTACGCTGGGTCCAACAACACGTCAGCTTGAGTAGAGTGCGTATGGGATGTCCAGTATGGGATGGGGTGTATAGTGGAAGAGGAGGAGGAGGGGGAGTGTGTTTTATCGTCAGGTTGAACACGGCGGTTGTGCTCTGGATATACAGGACAGGAGTGTATTATTGTATAGATGCTACAGATGCTACAGATGTACTGTGGTGAAAGCTGAAGATCGAAGACTGAATGTCTTGACTACTACTACTGATCGCAGACTGAATATCTTGACTATCTTGACCACTACTGTATGGTATTACTGTATGGTATAACCGTATGGTATGTACGATTACTATGAGACCGATGACTCTCATCGTAATCATACGTACAGTAACACCACCAGCACCACTCGTAAAAAGTGTACACTCACCCCTGGTACCTACCCAGAGATACTAGAATTGCAGTTACCCTATGTCCTGACCATGACCCCCATCTCCATCTACTAGCCCCCCATGTAACTGGTAAACGGCGACAGGAGGGCAGGAGGGAGGGGTAAGTTAAGAGATCCAGGGTTTAAAGGCTAAACTACCCTGGGAATAGCCCTGGGAATAACATCGTGTAAGCTCTCCATTTACCTGCAAGCCATCTTTTTTCTGTTTAATCCCCATCCAATCCATCTAATTCCCATCCAATCACCTCCTTACCACTCCGTAACTTACTAAGGCCATACCCCCCTATAGTGGTTTAGCCTTTCTTGCTAATCCTCGACCCACGACCCACGACCCACGCTGGACGTGCATGACGGACCGCCCATACCATACGACATACCGAAGGAGAAGTACAGTAGAAGCAGCCACCATCACCGACGGGGGCATCATCATCCCACGCCTCCACACACCCACACGCACAGCCCATCTCCAACAGAAGTATTCTGCATTCTAGTGAGTTACTGTATATGCCCATCATTCATCCCCCTTTTCATGGTCCAGGCGGTAGAAAGAGTACAGACAGCAGAGTAATACTCTACTCTACACTCACCACGGACAACGGACAATTGTACTCCCGGGCAAGTCCAGGCAGTCAACTAGGGATGGATTCTTCCTAATAGGGAGTTTATAGAATATATTCTACCTCTACTCTACAGTCAATACACTATAGAATCTCCATTGCTTCTTTCTGTCCACCATCACTTTCTCACTTCACTCTCACTCACTCACTTCAATTCCCCCCCCCCGCCCATCACGGCTTACACCTACCTACCGAACCATACGGACCAAACTCTGGTACTCTCTCCCCTCTCCCCACAATATCTCCAACTCACCCCGTCCTGGGTTTACATTACTACCGCCACCACTACCACCACCACTACTCCTCCTACTAGTATATCCATCCTGTCAATGCTCTTCCTTTCATCCGTCGCTCCCCAGCTTCATCATACCCCCCCGTCCGAGACTACCCCCGTCCGAGGCTACCAATAAGGCCATCCATCCGGGGAAACACCCATGGCCGCGCCTAATTATGCCATGCGCCTCGACAGACACTACTACCCTAGGGAAAGTACTCTACTCCTTTGAGCAGACTACTCTTCGTTACAGTAGGGATCCAATCTGTATGCGAGCTATGTATCCCAGCAGAAAACTAAATAGGCGGCACTCTACTGTAATATGTAATATGTCTACTGCAATATGTCATCCCAGAGTAATTACATACAGTTTCGCCCGAAATGAAGCTCTCTTATCAGCCGGAATACACTCCAGCCTCGACCGCGTAGTACTGTAGAGTAATAGCAGTCTTGGTATACTCGCCTTGGTATATTCTAGTCTTGGCCTCTTCTCTTGGTATCTCACTTGCCGCCTTGTTTCCCCCATCCCCCACAGCCTTGGCCACAACTCCCCTTCCAACTCCCTTCCAACTCCCTTCTCCTTCTCTGTTCTAAAGTGCCGTGCGGGTACTCCGTACATCCATCCATCCCATCCATCCCCTGCTCCGTATAAATGTTGGCCTTGGAGCCTTACGATCTTGACCTAAGACACAGCAATTCCACTATTCCCCAACTAGACCTGACTAGAGTAACTAGAGTAACTAGAGTAACTTACTGTCTATATCCCTCCCCCCGAAAAACTACTGGGATTTGGGGGGATTGGTACACCACTTGCAAGTACCCCACTAACGGAGTATACACCCTAATGTAGTACATTACTTACCTGTACTCTACTCGCCTCCCATGTACCCATCCCCATCCATCCCCCCATCCATCCACCCTCAACCCCAGGAAATTCACTCCAAACTCCCCCAAACAACCCTCCACCCTCCTCCTCCTCTCTTCCTCCTCCCCCTACCCCCCCTTCTCTCCCCCAATATATCGTTTCGCGTAAATTTGTATATATCTCACACTCTTGCCCCCTCACCCCCAAAACACCCAGTGACTCTCTCGTTCTTTGTCGTTCTCACCTTCTCCCTCCTCCGGCTTCCTGGCGTCCATTGCTTTGCCACTTCACCAACAACCCTCAAAGGACGAAAAAGAAGAAGAAGAACCCCTTTCAATCCCCTCCATTAATCAATCCTTCACAAACAAAGACAAGAACAAACCACCCAAACCCACCGCCACCATGTCCACCGTCCCCGCCGACCCCGTAGCGGTCGATGACAAGGCCACCATCAACGCCGTCAACACCACCACCGCCTCCAACGGCCTCAACGAGGTCCGCGCCTACGACTATGGCGGAAACCCGCTCGCCCACTCCCACACCGACGACTCCGTCCGTCGTCTCCCTGCCTTTGGTGGTGAGTTCCAGCCCGGTCTGTACAAGGAGACCTCCCACCGCAAGTTCGCCAACCCGGCGCCGCTGGGCCTGTCGGCTTTCGCCCTCACCACTTTCGTCCTCTCCTTGATCAACCTCCAGACCCGCGGCGTTACCGCGCCGAACTTCATTATTTGTCTCGCTTTTGGCTATGGTGGACTCGTCCAATTGCTCGCGGGCATGTGGTATGTAGACCTTCTGCTGCAATTCTGTTTATTTTTATCCCCCCTACATTCTTCATCGTCTCCGGGCGCATACAGGCGTACCCACGCCTCTCGGATGCATACATTTCGGGCTCATACATACATACCCACACCTCCCGATTTCCGCCCCCGTCACACAAGCCTGCATGCAGCTAACCACCCAACCCCAGGGAAATGGCCGTCGGCAACACCTTCGGAGCCACCGCGCTCTCCTCCTACGGCGGCTTCTGGCTCTCCTTCGCCATCATCCTGACCCCCGGCGGCTTCGCCATCGGAGACGCCTACAAGGACAAGGACGACTTCAACCATGCCATCGGCTTCTACCTCGCCGGCTGGTTCATCTTCACCACCATTCTCCTGATCTGCACGCTTCGCTCGACTGTGGCCTTCTTCCTGCTGTTCTTCACCCTGGATCTTGCCTTCCTCTTCCTCACTATTGGGCACTTGCAATTGCAGGATGCTGGTGTTGGAAAGCCAAGGACTACGCAGGTGGGTTGCATCAAGGCGGGTGGTGTTTTTGGGCTGCTCGCTGCGTTTTTGGCTTGGTACAACGCCCTTGCTGGTATTGCCGATACTAGGTACGTTTGATTATTACCGTGATTCTACTGATATTCTTATACTAACATCACCCCCAGCAACTCCTTCTTCATCATCCCCGTCGCCCACTTCCCCTGGTCCGACAAGGGCCGCGAGGCACGCGTCACCAAGACCGACCGCGAGACCGTCTAAAGAAGTGTTGGCAGCTCCGTGATTTTGCGCGCGCGCGAGAGAGAGAGTACAAGAGAGAAGAACAACTTGTATAGAAAAGAATGGAACATTGGCCTCGTCGTTTTTTAGGATCTTGACGGTTTTGAAAGAGAATATGTAAAAAACCTGGAAACATTCCGAAAGCGCTACTGTGGGAAGTTTATTTTTGTTATGAGGATTTTTGATCGATTGGGCTGCTCTGCTGCTTTTTTTTTAATAATTATCAGAATGCGTCGAATATAAAGCGCCTCTTTCTTGGCCATATTTTCGAGTACCGACTGTCCTTTTACTACGTTCTTGGTTTGCTACATGCGTGTTCACGTTTCGTGGTAACCAGTTCTCATCAAAGCATTCATTGTTCATCTTGCGAGAGTTGTCCTCCCCAAAAGTCACACACTTTCATTAGCAAGCACAATATTGCTGTATTTTTAAGTTATCTTTTGTTGTTTGTTTGCGGATGCGGAAGTCTTTGAATACCCAGTCTAGTCTTTTGCCTTTTTTTTTGGAATACAAATTCACAGATTAATCAAGTCATGTTCAAGCCGCTCTGTTTACGTGATTCCCCGTTGTTATTTCCGTGTCGGCGCGCCGACCGACACCGACGCATGTTACGCCCATCCATCATCATCGTTGTCGCTCAACAATTATCCTCACGCCTTGCTCACTTCTCACTCCCAACGACACCCCAAACTCTCGATTTACAATTATCGAAATAAAACACAAACTCACACACACGACCACACCACACTTGTCGTCAATACAAGCCCCCCAAAAACGCCCCCAAAGCCACGGTCCCACCCACACACACGTGCGCCACAAACTTGACCCGTTCTTGGCGCCCAGCCCAGCGCCGCCCAGCCCGGGAGCGTCCGTGTGAAAACCGTCGCGTGTCCGCGTCCGCGACCGCGACCGCGTTCATAAAAATCCGCGTTACCTAAATTACCTACTAAGTAAACTTTCTCCTCCTCGACCCCCACCATTATACCCAAAACCCCTCTCTTTTAGTTCGAGCTGCATAACATAACATACTATGGACACGCAAAAATTTTCCTCAGTGTGGATATAGAGGGGCTAGCTACTCTATCTCCGCTGTCTCCGCTGCTGCAACACGTCGCGGCTGAATGTCCGTCACGCTCTAAGGTAATACCAACGAAGAAATGGAAGCTTCCGAGCGGGGCGCGCCGCGGTCCTGACGCGGATTTGCTCCCCCTAACTGTATATCATACGATGACCCCGCTACCAACGGCGTAAGCCGTTGGTGGACTGTGATGACCTCGCGGCGGCGTGTCCGTGAGGCTCATCTCAGCCGCCAAGGGATGCATCCCCCGCACGGGGCGTCAACGCCGAGAATCGGGCGGTGATAGTTATTGTGGCGTTTTTTCGGGGGGGAGGTTTTGTGCAGGCAGCTAGCTGTGCCGTGTTAAGGGACTTGGCTGTTTGTGAGGAGTGTGCGGTGGTTTCAGTAAGCGTAGTGTAGTTGCGTGTGTGGTAGAGGGTTTCGGGGTGGGTGGTTTTTGCGGCGCTGGTTCGTGGGTTGGTATTGTATTGTTGTGCCTGTGGGTTGGGGATGTGGATGGTATCTGCTATTTTGTGGTGTGCTATGTGGGAGGTTGATGGTGGGGTTGGAAAGTGAGCGAGGGGTTTGGGTCCGATGAGGAGATGTGAGATGTTGAGGAGTTAAATCATTGGGTTGAGATGTTACGCGGATGGCGATATACTTGCAGATTTTTGGTAATAGGTCAAGAGTCATGGTGAACATATATTTCTACTATAATATTATCTATGGCACTGGTGGAATATATAAATCGAGAACACAAACAAAGACATCACAAATATTACAGTAAGAAGATCACAAAAGGCACAGCAAGAAGATCACAAAAGACGCTCCAAGAAGACCACAAAAGTCACATCAAAAAGTCATGCAAGTCAGATGGTAATATCTTTCATTATTCCAGATATATCGCCCTCTCTTTAAAAAGTCTTGGGAACTTCCCCCACACCCTCTCTGCTCGCAGAAGAAGGTTTATAAAGCCAGGTATACACAACAGCTCTCTCCGGCCTTTACCACTTCCCACCTCTCTTTACTTTCCCAACCAACCGTTGCTTGCTACCCCCTTGCTCAACTCTTTTGGTCTTTCGCTCTCTTCGAATAAGCACAAAAACAATTTTTATCGGAAAGACCTAATAAAGAAGAAGCCCCAAACTGGAATTAACTTCCTTCCTTCCCAGCCAATGCTGCCGTTGTGTGCGATAATGCCCACCCAAATGGCTTTTTATAACCCTTGATTTCGTTTTGTTGTTTGTTTGTTTCCGGGAATATTGGGGTATGAGGTGGTATTGAGTAGTATAAAAAAAAAGCAAAAGATATGATAACCGCTTGAAATGACAAAACGAGACGAGTAGTAAATCGCTAATGCCGTAAAGTTGGAAAAGATTCGCTTATGCCACTGATGCCTTAATATACGTGCTTGTGTTACATAGGAAAGGGTGCCTCGCACAGTCGATGCCGTAAGTTGGCGTCACTGTCGAGGAGACCCGGTAGGTGTAGCGACCTTGCGGTCATTATACCGGGATAACGCTCCAAACCAGCCATGCTGTCAACGATCAGATGTGTTGATAGTGGTGGTACTGTTGTTGTTGGTGGTGATGGTATACGTCGTTGCTGACAGGCGACGGTGTGATCGGACGTCTTTGCGGGTGTCCTTGGTACGGGTTGTTGCCTACTGCTAGGTTGTAATCGCCCTCAGGAGTAATCGGCGGCGTGATATAACCATTCGCCATCGTGGGGTTGTTCGAAGGCTTTTGTGGAGTGTGGTATATGTGGTCGTTGTTCTCGACCGACTTGTGGTAGAAGTCGTTTGGAGGAGTTGGTGGAGATGAACGGCGAGCAATGGCGGCTTGGTGCTCCATGAATTTCTCCAGAACAGTCGAAGCACTAGACATGTAAGGCGAAGAGTATTTCTTGGCGAGGATCTTCGATGGCTGGTTGAGCTGCTGGGACAACGCCACCAGAGTGATGTTGTCATCGTGGCCCCAATCTGCGTAGACGACTTCCCGGCGGCCAAGGATGGCACGGGCAAGGGTCAGCGAAGCTCGCGCCATAACAGAGGGCTTCGTGGACACGAAGTCTCTGTGATACAGGGCAATCTCGCAGATGTACCAAGCCATGTGCTCGAGCTCGATGTCCTCCTCGGCAGCGTTAGAGAGTGCAAGTTGAAGGAAGCTATCCACGGTAGGATGTCCGATGACCCAGTCGAGGGTGTTGAGTACGTGCCACTCCATCTGGGTGAACATCTCTTCGTCGTATAGCATGGAGCACATGCTCTTGAGCTCCCGGATCAGCGGCACCCTGTCCTTGCGGTCGCCATACTTGGCAGCGATGAGCAGGGCGGCACAGCCAACGAGTTGGTAATGACGCTTGTAGACGACACGACGGGAGCAGTACCTGTCGAGGAGGTTCATGGCGAGGAACATCGTCTCGGGTAGGAGTTGGAAAAACGTATGACCTTCAATTAAGAAGTCAACGAGGTACGGACGCATAAACCATTTGATCTCCTCTTGGATATCGATCGAAGCAACGTCTGGGAGAGTTTGTTTCTGCAAGAGTCAGTATGATATACCAGGCCACGTATACCAAGAAGAATGTCTTACCTCCATGGCTGCCATATGATCGACGATTTCTGGCAGGTACTCGGCACGGACTTCCTGAGAGAGCTCATCTGCAATGCGTTCTTGTCGTTGCCTCTTGATAATGGACTCATACTGAAGGCGTTCTGCCGTAGAGATGACGCACGTAGTATCCTCGGTTTCGACAAAGTAGCTATCACATGGTTGGTGAGGAGCCATGTTGATATAAGCCATGGTGGGTGGTAGGGCAACGAGCCTGGCGATGTGTGGTAGGTGTGAAAGGTAAAAAGGTCCTTGAGGAAGGTAGTGGATTGAGTTGGTTCAAATGATTGGACTTTCTCAAGATCTCCAGGACCTTCAAGAACTGATGTTCGGTATGAACGTGTGAATGGTATGGTTGTATAGTAAAGGAATGTGAATACAGATCAAGTTAATGAGCTGTATTGTAGTTGGCGAAAGGAGATATTAGACTGTATAAACTGAAGACGAGAAGGAATTAAAGAGTGAAATGGCTATTGAAGAAGCCGACAAGAGGAAGAAATTGTTTTTGAGTTCGAAATCGGACTTGCTCAAAGATGTCGAGGTGACGCTTATAGTAAATTCGAAGACGGGATCTATGCAGGTACACGAGTTAGTGAAGTGCTCATCTCCGAGGGGTTCGGGAAGGTGAACTGTGTGAGACAAGATGTAAAGTATGGCTCAATTGGAAGTAAAGTTTTTCCCAAAGTGAGGGGTATGTGCAAGGTGGGATGTAACTCTGGGAGGAAGACAGCAGCAGCATACCTGTGAAATTGATTTGTCGAGGGGTTGTTCACACGAAGTCCAATGGTGGAGGGGTTATACCAACAAGACGGCTCTCTAGATGCGTTGCAAACGAGCAGCAGAAGAGAAGGCGTTTGTCCTGGACGGAAGTATGAAACAGAATTTGAAGAACGAGTTAACGTCTCCAAGATTTTGTGGTGGAGCTGCGTATAGAGCGGAGAATATGAACTGGATAGGCGAGCGTCGGCATGAAATTGCTATGCAAAGGGACGGGGCATCAGCACAATGTACGATGGCGGGGGACGAGAACAGGAATTCTTTCAGACGCAAACTAACCTTCAGTTGGTAATCCCAGAAATACAGTAACTTCAAAGATTGGAGCGAGCAAATGATTGAAGAATTGTGGATTGGTTTGGTGCCAAAAAATATTCTTCGATCGTGTGTTCTTGAGGCGAGGCTGGATGACCCACTGGTGTGAATTTAACGTGAAGTCGAAGAGCGGAACTATGACAGAATACAGGTAGACGCGTATATTATCGAGCGAGATTGAGAGAATGGGCGTATATTGGAAGGGACAGAATAGAGCAAGCTTTTGAACAAGCAAGTCTCCGGTGTTTTCGAAGGTCGAGTTGTTGGTTTCAAGAATCGGCTCGGCTTCACCCTTTTTCTCGTTCGGCAGTCGTCCTACTACCCGTCTCTATCTCAACTCGAACACGACACAAGACATCAAGGCCCAATAATGTAATATTATTGTAGTCTTGACTCTATATTCGATGGACCAGAACAGGAGGAGAGCGAATTGGTGGAATTGCAGCTAAAGCGAAGAAGCTGGGCTCGACCACTCGTTTCAACTTTCCCGGAGTCCGACGTCACGAGCTTGTCAAGGTCCAAGGGGGTGGATCTCCTTTCTTCTTCTTCTCCCTATTTCAACAATTGAAGGAGAGATGTTGAGGAGGAGAAGAGGGATAGGATGAGGATTAAAGAGAGAGGAGGAGGAGAGGATGGAGGGAGGGATGGAGGATGTAGGATGGAAGGAGGAGAGGGTGAGGAGAGAACACAGTCAGAGAGATTGGGTGGTGGTTGTGGTGGTGGTGGAGGAGGTGGTTTAAGCTTTGGGACCGACAGCCGTGCGTGTGTGGGAGTAGTGAGGAGCGTGTTTCTCGTGGTGGCCGTGTCGTCTCTCCTAGACCAGTAGTGGACCAGTAGTGGTGTCTCCTCTCCTTCTCCTCCCTGGTCTTGGTCGGCTACGGGCGTACTGTGTGGTACTCTACATAGGACAAAATATTAGGTACGTACTACCCACCCTACAGCCTACTACAGCCTACTACAGCCCACCTCTTACGCCCGCCAATACCTTGCTATCGTCAACTCGTTCTACTGTTGGTCCACTGCTATCGCTCTACCAGTCCTCTGCATGCTCTAGTACTTCGTCCAGCACTGCCCTCTACGCTATAATGCATGTACTCTGGCATGGCCGACGATGGTGTCGAGAGAAGGTGTCAGCCCCTTCTTCCAGGGCTGGTTGGCTGGCTGGATGGACGCGACAAGGATCGCGACTCTGAGCTAACTCACTCACCATACACCATAATGGAAGTCAAGAAGTCCAGCCCCAAGAGGCAACAACTCTATTGGGTGAGAGCTCATGAGAGCCCAATCATGACGGAAGGGGGAAAACGGAGAATCGCATAATTGTGTCAAGCTGTTCCAATGTTGCAATAGGAGATAGGCCTACAAAGGCCAAAAGATGGACCCAAAAATGGACGGCATACAGGCATTGACATGTATGTCTCACCACGCAATTCAAGGTTTATTTGGCCTATGTCCCATCCCATTTCACTACACATTTCACACAGGCATAGGCTCACCCATCTCATGAGACAACAGGTTCACCGAGACTCAACGGAACTGTCAAGACATCGACCGCGGAGCAAGGTCTCGCTCAGAAAGATATAGCTGCATCGACCAGCACTCCCGTTTGCCCTATCGAGCCAACTCTATCGACTCTATCGGCTCATCGAAGACAGCATGTCTAACACTTTGCCCACTCCTTTCCCACTCCTTGCCCACTATACCGTTGGAAGCAGGCAGATGGTCCGTGGATAGCTGCACACACTGTAACCCATGACAGGCGAACTTTCTGTTTTACCCGTCCGCCCGCCATGTCCGCGATGGCACGGTGTTGTGGTTGTCGTTTCGAGAGAAGTCTCGTCCACAGCTCAACGCGGGTGTCTTGCTGGCCGATCTCTTCATGGATATCCCACGACACGGTAATAATGAAGATGCTGGGATCCGCGAATAGTGTGTGGTTCGGAGTACGTACAAGCCGTACATGGTCCTTCCTGGTCTGGTCGGGGCGCTAGCTCCCACCCACAGCGCACATCGCCATAACTGTGCCGTCGCATGTCTTGTAACCGAGCCATAGCTGTAATCTCGTAAAGTCAGGCTTTAGAGAGAGAGCGGAGAGATCCTCCTCCGCCCGTACGTAACTTCTGTTGGACTTTTTGCCCATGGAAATGATAGACTCTTGTCATGCGATCACACTTCATTCAATATTGCACGTGAAATGATAGCTATATGTGCAATGTTGCTGCTGCAGCTCACTGTGCCCTGTGCTACTGCCAAGTAATAATGTGCTTCCTTGTAAATTATCTCTCCCGCGGCTGATTTCCTGGAAAGGGGGAATTGGCAGACGCTGTGTCACTTTCATCAGAGAGCTTATGAGAGGAAAAGGAGACCGCTGTGTTATTTGAATTCCTGTGCCTGGCGGGAACATCGCGGGATTTGCTGCGGAGCAAGGTATGGCAATGCAACGGTACTGCTGGTTCCTTGAGAGTGTATGGGAGACCTTGAAGGCAGGGAAGGTGCGCTCGGTGCTCAACATAGAGAGAAGTGTGCTATTGTTCATTTGCGCGCAATACCCCCATTCCAGTAATCCAACTATCTGTTTAATGAAAATTTGAAGCTTAACAGAAAGTCCCATGTTATATAACAGCCTCCCGCGTCTTCGCAAATTGCACCTCAGGATCATCCGGTGTTCGTGTCCCCTCGCTTCGTCCGCCCTGTGTCCCTGAAGGGCCCCCAAGCAAACCATGGGAGGCGTAAAAATGGCTGGCGTCCCTAGTCTCCGCTTCCAAAATTGGATCTTTCATAACTGGCCCTTTTATTACCCTTCTTTTTTGCCTTTTGTTGGCTCAAGGGTTTTTTTTGGTCCGGAATGACGGCGCTTGGGGGAAGGAAGGGAGGAGGTCCGAGGTCGTCACCAACATTCGACCACTATAGATTTAAGCCACATAATGACATTAACGGCATCTCTGGCTGTCGCTCATTATTCAATTTTGATGATGGCTTCCTCTGTGGGTCTTCGTATCACGACACAATTGGCAGGCGCGGCCCCAAGTCTGTCAGCACAATCATATCATGCAGTTGCGTCAGCCAAATTCGCACCGAGCCACCAATAAACCGCATTGTGGACGACATCCATCAGATTATTTCTCCAGCTGAGCCAAACCTCCACGTTGGCGCTCATGCAGGCTATACATAAGGCGGCCCCATCGGGATCGCGTATCTTTTGTTCAGCTGGCAACGTCGAGTCCAATCGAGGGGGCCTGTCCTGGGGCCAAGGATGCTATACCATGTTAGTTATAAATTGACGGGCGGGAGCTCCTTGGGAGAGAACTGGATTTGCGGCTCCGCACACCAGAAGCTCAATTGGCCTTCTTTTGGAGGAGATATCGTGACCAGCTTCGTTTTAATAGTAGAGCTGTCAACTTGTTCCATTAATCCTTTACCAATTGAAGAATAAATTGTCCGGTCTGTCATGCTGTACATGGAGTGGAGAGGATTGCCTGGCTCTACTCCACGTGTGCATAGTGATGCTGGTTGTCGTAGGAGCATAATCTGGGACTCGCTAAATGGGCTCGGAGGTACTCGTCCTTGCTTGTCCGGAGTATACTCCATCCACTCATCCAGTCCAGTACATTGGAAACAATCAGCATCGGTGCCTCCGCCTCTAACGCTGACCACGGAAATAGATGTAACAGGAAGCTGAATTGTGGGGAAATCTTACCATCTCGCGGATCAGTTACTATACGGAACAGAAACTATGGAATGTAGTCAGAACAATCCTAAGCAAGGCACAGCTTACAGCCACAACAGGAAGCTCTAACTCTCGTGTTGGCGCCCGCCACAATCAATGACGGAATACCCAATGGGCAAATGAGCAATGAGATATTGAATCCGCACGATACTGTACTATGGTCCATCAGTCCGTCAGCTCCTCTTTTTCCCCTCTCTCGCTCTGCCGCGCCTCTTCTCTAGTTCGCAAGTGACAAAGTACGTGGATCCATTTACACACATGATTTCTTACATCTCGCAGGAGGCTAGGTAGAGTGCGTACACCGAATGAGCTCAATTGTGCCAGGTAAAGAAGATGCGCGACATCGATTCTGAAGTTACATCGCCACCAAGATCTGTCAGCCAAATCAGGCAGCGTCTCCGCAGAGCTCTTCTTCTATCTCCGCAACCCTGTCTTACTGCGGACCGAGACGAGATGTCTTGTGGTTATTCCTCAAACACAAGATTACCATACTATTACTCTGCTACAGGCCTGGAGCTACCTAGAGCTGGCGGATTCTCGGGAACTGACTCTGGGGTGAGGGTGAACCCATGCTTTGCCGCTTTGACAGTAGAGTCACAACGGCATCCGTTCCTCAACGCTCACAAGTACGATTACGCTCGCACGTACGGAGTAGGGTACGATTACGATACAACCCATACATAGCTCTTCTCTGCTCCATACTGCACGGCCGCGGGCAACTTGGCGTCACATGTATACGGGTAGGCGCCGGAGATCACACGTATCTCCAGAATCCAAACAAATAAACAAACACACAAGCATGCAATCAAGCCATCAAGCAAGGGAGAGTCGACGTCGACACCTCCCTTTTGAAGCTAAGCTATGCACAGATTGGATTCCGAGCATCTTCCACACTATCGACTGGCCACGACGATCTGTGGGTTTGCCTCTCAAAAAGAGACACGTCGAGATCAACGCCATGTTTCTCCACGACCAAATCCGGCGTTGTTCCTCTGCATTACTCTATCTGTCGGTATCTTTTGTACAGAGCCTGTCTCGAACCTCCGCACTTCATGGATGAGATTATGCATGGGGGGGAGCGGGGTTCTGTGGCAGAGATCCGGTCAATGTCGTTGTTGCGATTGGTCGGGAAATCCACAAGGCTGGGAACAGTTTCAAGTATATTCGGCCCTTCAGACGCGGAACGCGACAGACGCGACCAAGACACGAACCCAACACGTCTCGTCCACACACATCACCAAGCCAGTCTTTAGATGGGGAAAGCGAAAAACCAAAACGCTCTAATCTATGGGTCCCACGATGGGTCCAATGAATCCTGCAAGACCCATTCGGCGATATATGAGGGGAAACGCGCAATATTCTCCACAATACTGACCATCTTTACCCAGAGCAAGACCCTTCCCCCTGTCTACCCCGCTCTTTATGGTTTTACGCAGGTCTTAAGTTCTTGCGTGTTGGAATCGCGCGATGCATGACGTATTTACGCGCTTTTCACCAGATATCGGTCGCGATCCATTGACCAATCTGACACGTCTTTTCGCTTTTCGCCCCCAGTCCTCACTATCGACTTTCGATGTTGAGTGGCGGCCAGAGAGGCGGCCGACCCAGGCAGATGGGATTCTGAGCTGGCATCGAGTGGCGCTTTGGAATACAGAGCATATGCCCAGACTTGTCCAACGCGCTCCTTGGACGGAGCCTTGGACGCGTGCATAATGGCGGCGAGAAGATCGATATTCTATGACGTTACAATGGATACGAGCGTGGGCGGCACTGTGACTCCGGATAGTTGGATTCGATGCCTGAGTTCGATGCATAGCATCACAGCCACCAGTGGAGAAGGCAAGCACATACAGTAGGTGAGTGCATAAGGATATTTTACAGATTGTACTGTACGAACGTGGGCGCCACTGTCTCTCCAGATACTTGGGTTCAATCCATAGTATCACGCATATCAGCGGGGAAGGCAAGCCCATAGGTGAGCGAGCCCAAAAAAGGTACGCCTTGTAGGTCTCGATCTCCAATTTATCATGTTCAGCTACTCTTGATAGCTCTTCCTCCTATCTGTCACGTGCGTCCTTCGTTCTTTGTCGTCTTAATATCTTCACTTTCCAAAAATATTCTTTCAATAAGCCGGGGACATTATTTCTCCTGGACCTGCTCGCTTGCTCTATATGGCTGAACAATCATTTGTTTTAAAATTTTGCCATCACCTTTGGTTCTAAAACCGAATCCGGGAATGTCGGTGATGCTCTTTGCTTGCCGCTTCAGGGCCCCTTTGTTCTTTCGTCGCTTGCAGCCAAGAATGCGCCGGAAATTAATCAAGTCATGAAAGAACTTCAAAGAAAACTCTATGCTTCCAACCTTTTATGTCCCAGTGGCCCCCAGAATATGTGCTCTATGCTTCACGAGAGTGCTACAGAACCTTCGAAGTCGATCCCAAACCTGGTTTTCAGAACAAACTACTCTACAACACAGTCAGGTCAAAAGCAAATCATATATAGATATACCTGAAGCACATCATACTTGTGCTCGTTGAGACACAGTTTTCGAAACCTCGACGAAACAATATCAAGGAATCTACCTCGCTGGTAGTGCGTTTGGAGCGAAAATGGCATCTCAGGAGGCAGAGCAACAGCTCAGCACGTATCGCGGCAGGCCCCAACCACCTGTCAATGAGCGTCTGCAGCAAATCTACAATTTTTTGGCGGACGAAGATTACTACCGTTGCTTAAACTTCACTCAAAAGCTCCAGGATATCAAGGACTACATCGCTGATCTGGAGACTGGAAAGCAAGTATTAGTACAGGCCGACGAGGATCTCTTGAGTCTAATAGCCGACCAAATTAAAATCCATGATCACTGGATTGAAGAGGCAACTAAAATCACACCTTTCGAATTCAATTCTCCCCTCCTTCGACACCGCAATCGCTTCGGTCTTCCTGGGTGGGAACCTAAGCCCGGACTGATCGATTTTGAGCTTGCAGACCTTCCGACCTACGAGATGGACACCCCCATAATAGAAGCAAAGCTACATGTAACTTTGCAAGAAGACACCGGCAGAAAACTGCCCAAGCAACCAGATCCATTTGAGTACACGAGGAAGGTCGCCAAGTACAGACAGGCTCAGGACGTGATAGCCCAGACTGTCAGAGAACGCTATAACAGAGGCGACGCTTTTGCGTTCAACCCTTTGCCGCGGAATTTCAAGGGGCCTTGGGTACCTCCATCACCGGAAGCGCTGTTGAAGAAATGGGAAGAGATGCGGATAAGGCTCCTGGAACTCAGCGAGGATCTATTACTTACGCAGCGAGTGGCACCACGGCTCTCTATCAATCAAGTTGCCCATATGATAACGACGATTTTCAAGACTACTGGTCCGCCAAACGACGTGTTGATGGAAGACGATTTCACCCCGTCTGATATGGCGAAACTTCGTGTTCTCACAGAGCCCTCCACTCACCGAACCAAGCCATCCAATCTCCGGGGACCATATCTCACTTTTGTGGCTAGAGTCAACGGTATTATCCGCAGCTCTGACACCTGGCCCAAGGAGGTTGAGGAACCGGTGAGTGTAACTGTTCTGTTTGACAAAGTAATTGCCAAGGGGCCGCTTGATTTGGACTACCCTGAGATGATGTGGACGCTGGAACTTATGGACCGAGATAAGAATCTCAGGTAAATCAAATTGCTGCACTTCTCTAAAATATAATTGACACCAAGCAGGTACGACAAGGCCGCCAATGTAGTGAGGGCGCCGTATCCAAACAATCATCCGGAGGACAGAGCTACTGCACGCCCTGGGAAATGGAGCGTCGGCTCCATCGGCGTCACACTCAGCGAATGGGCCTACCTCGGCCTGCGCCTCGCAAGAGCGACCATGAAGATCTCAGCCCAAGTCGAGATCGCACACGCGAATGAAAACTACATGAAACTAGTGGTGACTGAGTACACAAAGAACCTAGCAGAGCGGGTTCGCGCCTGGGAAAGAGAGGTTGACGGCACAAGAGGCAACTACAGCCTCATTGAAATCGCCACACCTCTAGTCAAGGACGCCGATAAGGATGAGCTCACTGAAGAACTCGCTCTCCAAATCCTGCAGGAGAAAATCGTCGAAGAGAGCAATCGCAACTGGGAACCACGCGCTACCCCAACGACGATATGGGATTGGACCCGGAAGAGCGACCGCGTCCCTCTGACTGAAGAGTGCTTCTCTATCAACCGCTGGACCCCCTCGATCCAACACATGGGCGACATGGATAAGGAGAACAGGTACTTGGAATGGGCTAGGAACCAACAGCCCGACGACTCTGGAGATGGACACTCCCACAAGCGGAGGAAGCTCATCCAAGGCGAGCCGGTCTTTCCGTTGGGCGAAACGTCGAAGCAGCAGGAGGCTATAAGTAACAGGATTGATGGGCAACTTCGCGGTCGTACGTATTACCCCTCCCCTTCTCTCCTATTTATGTGCTAGTTGGCTGACATTGGGTAGTTGGGAATAAGGAGTTTGACGGGATATATGGGCCTGAGGGGTCCTATACTCGGAAACAGAAGGCTGCTCGACAGCGAGAGGCTGAGGAGAAGGCTAAGGCGGCGGCGGCTGCGGAGGCACTGGCTAAAGAACTGGCTGCGGGAGGGAAGGGTAAGGAACCAGAATCAAGGGCTCAGGCCAATGAACCGGCTGCGGGGGGAAAGGGTAAAGAACCAGAGTCAGGGGAACAGACCCAAGAACCGGCTACAGGGGGAAATGGTGAGGAACCGGAGCCAGTGGCACAGGATGCATTACCGGAGACAAACCCGGGCAGACGCGCCAGGGCCAGAGGCGCAGGTGGAGGTGGAGGTGCACAGGCGGGGACAGGGGCGTAGATTGATATGGGGGCACGCAGACGGAGAGAGACGCACAGACGGAGATTGAGGCACGGAAGGAGATAGGGGCACAGACAGACGCTGCAGAGCTACAGGTCGACAAATCTGAGACAGGGGCGCCGGTGGGCGAACCTGAGGCAGTGGCATTGATGAACGAAACCTGAGACATCGTATCGGACGGAGATGATAGGGAGGTGCATTCTTTTGTTGAGGTTTTTTTACTTTTGTAGGTAACTGCGGATATGCAAACCTACTGTAATGTCCGGGATCGACTGTTCTATATTTTTTGGTTTTCCGAGTCGAGTCAGGAGTTTATGTAGTTTGCAGGAGTGCAATATGCAATATCACAGACGATCATTTTGGGGTTTAATTTGCAAGGTGATCGATCATATGCCATGGCCTACGTCCACCCAACAATTCTAGAATAGAGCAGCTTCAAGAGAAACATTTCACAACCGGACGTAAATCCTCGCACGAAGTTTTTTGGCAGAATGTTCATTTTAGGCACAGCTATAGTATAAGCGCACCGAATGCAAGGTGCCCATCAAAGATGAAAACCGTTCAAAGCATCACCGCTCCAATGCAGACATCTAGTATCTCTTTCCCTCGCGCAGAACATCTCCGAACTCATCAAGAGGAGAGCGGACAAGCGCAGTCTCCTTCCACAGATCCGGGGTCAGGTAACCGTAGGTGTTGCCAACAGCAACGAAGGTAGCCTTGAGGGTGTTCTCGAGGGTCTTGGTGGAGCCAGCGGACGAGGTGTAGATATCCTCAACACCAGCAAGTTGTAGGAGACGCTTGACGGCGGGGGAGGCGACGAGACCGGTACCGCGGGGCGCGGGGATGAGTCTGACGGAGACGGAACCGCACTTGCCGGACTCCTTGGTTGGGAGGGAGTGGGGAGCACCCAGGTTGGAGCCCCAGTATCCGCGGCGGACTGGGATAACGGACAGCTTGGCGATGATGATGGCGGCGCGGATGGCGGTTGCGACTTCCTTGGAGGTCTTGATGCCGAGTCCGACGTGACCCTCGGAGTCACCAATGATGACGATGGCCTTGAAGCGGGTACGCTGTCCGGCACGGGTCTGCTTCTGGACGGGCTTGATCTGTAGAGGGGGGGTTGCACGTTAGCTGTCTGTATCCCACGATAGTCTCTCCTCTGCAGTCTCTGCAGCATTCCAGAATATCCGTACCTTCATGACCTCATCCTTGAGCTTGGGGAGGAAGAAGTCCACGATTTGGTACTCCTTGATGGGGAGGGAGTGCAGGTAGATCTCCTCCATGGACTTGATCTTGCCGGCCTTGACGAGACGGCCCAGCTTGGTAACTGGCTGCCACTCCTTCTCCTCGTTCTTGTTGGCACCACGGCGGGCACCACGGCGTCCGCGTCCGCGGTCACCACCACGTCCACGGTCTCCTCCACGGTCTATCACGAAAAAAATATATGTTAGCCAAACTGTCCCCCCGCCCTTCTCATTGCGCATTGAACGTACCACCGCGGGATCCGAAACCACCGCCACGAGCTGCTGCTCCGCCTCTTGCTGCGTCGGCCATGTTGATTGATGTGTTGTGAGGGGGTTGTCGGCGTTGGGTGAGGTTGCGCGTGCGTCGTCGTCGTCGGGCGGGTTTTCGATGTTCTTCTCGAAGTGTGGGAAATTTTAGCGAAACCCTAGTGTATCTAGGGGTGTTAGCGTCAAAATAAATTTCGGGATCTTATCTTGGGGTGGCTTATCGGCAAGGCTAGATTAGATCAATGGGCTCGCGGAGTACAAGATGCGCCTCGACCACAACAATCTCGAGATTCAATCAAATTCAATTATCAGCGTTCAATAATTTCATCATACTACTCACTAATTGTTGCCATCATCCCGCTACACTTATGTGCATATTCAAAGCAATTATGGACACGAAACAGCCAAAGATAAACGAAGAAAGGAGTGAAGTAACATTTGTTGTCATATCAAGCTTGACCCCGCCGCCTCCAAGAAAACTCCATGCTTCAACGATCCTAGGTATCCACGCCAAACGATTGAGAGAAGAGAAGTGCGCATAAATACCGCTTTCAGAAACCGATTTCCCAATAGTATGTTCAAGTAATCAATCGTGTTCAGTCTTGTTGATCAGGCCGTCCGAAGGTTTGACACGTTGAGCCCATTCACTATGTTCTCGATTAGCATTCCATAGTATATGGCATAGGAAATGATTGCACAGCAGAAACTCACGTCCAGCTTCCGTCATATATCATGCGCTTCTCCGCATCGCCATAGCCAGCTTCCTCGAGAGCAGTGTCGATGATGGCAGCAGTGACACCAGACCCACAGCTGCTGATCAACGGCTTCTCCGGGTCGACGCCCTTCGATTCAAACACCTTGCGAAGCTCGTCCTTTGGCAAAAAGGTCTTTGTCGTTGGGTCAAGAACGTCGCTCATAGGAATGCTGATGGATCCAGGCATATGTCCAGAAGACAATCCAGCCCTCGGCTCTGCATCCTTTCCTGACCAGCGCCCAAACGGTCTTGCGTCCAGAATCTGGATGCCTTCGGCGCCTTCCTTGTTAAAATCTTGGACAACTTCCCTTACCCCCTCAAACTCAATGACCTTGGATGTGTCGAGCTTGGGGATGCGATAGGCGCAACATTCCACACTGTAGAACTCTCCGGACTCGGTCGGGTAGCCCTCCTCCACCCACAGCTTGAAGTTGTTTAACACATGGACTTGGTCATGCCCGAAAACCTTGAGAGTCCATGCGACCCGAGGCGCACTGAATATGCCTAGTTCCTTCGTATCGTAGACCACCACCGTATCATCCGGGTTAATACCAAGCGCGCTCATCGCGGCGGCGAAATCGGATGCAGACGGAAGCATATGTGGGTAAGTGCTGTGACGGTCTACGACTTTGTCGAGGTCAAAAAAGCGCGCATTAGGAATGCGCTGCTCTCTGAAGGTGTCGATACCCTTGCGGCCATCGTTCGGGAGGAACCATGCTGCGGAGAGGGGTATCGTTCGGGGTAAGGTGGATATTTTCGTGGGTGAATTCTTCTTCAGAGCTTCATTGAGCTCCTTGGGTGTGACGAGGTAAGAAGAAAATGATCTTGTGGCTGCCATCCTGAGCAACGGTGATGTCGAGTTCAACCTCGGAGCTCCGATCCGGGCGAGAATCTTAGTTCGGAACATTGCATACGGCGCCGTGATGAATATTTGTCGGTGATCAGAGATGCATGTGAGACAAGACGGGGTTATAAAAACACCCGGGAGCTCTTTGTACACGTTTGAACGATGGCCTGTCCTCAGTATCCAGAAAGCTTTATTGTATGTTTGTTTGTAGAGGTTCACGGGAGTTTAATGAGGAAGTGGGGTTTAAAGCAAATACGCATTGCGTCTCCCTGACGCAACCCTGCTATCCCTGTCGCGATAAGTGCTGGATCGCTACTTCTCCCGAATCCTTATCGGGGTTCCTGGCGACAAAATAAATAACAACATAAACGGCTTTGTCATTGACAAAGCTCCATGCATATATGGGATAGCAGGCCATCACAACAAAGAGATCCTAAAACAGACCCTGAAGTGTTGAATCTATCCTGTGCCAACCCCCGACCAACTTGAAAATGAAGGTCACGATCAGAAAATGGAATGCGGTCGCGACTTGGAGATGGGATATCCCAGAAGACGACGTCTGCGGTATTTGCCAAGTCCACTTCGACGGCACTTGTCCAACCTGCAAATATCCCGGAGATGATTGTAGCTTATGTGAGTCCCTATTACATAGCTGGATTCCCCAAATGCCATGTCTGTTTGCTGATATTTAGTCTCCAGTGTCTGGGAAATGCGGCCACAACTTCCACATGGTAAGAGACAAGCTACTAGTCTGTGACAAGCAGACAACAGTTGCTAATCCATTAATAGCACTGCATTGTCGAATGGATCAAGCAGGACTCCTCGAAGGGCCAGTGTCCAATGTGCAGACAAAGTAGGTGTCCATCCGTTTCAAGTACCTGCCAACACAGCCCTAACATCACTTCTCTACAGAATTCGAATGGACTGAAACCATCGCAACCGACGAGCAAGAGGAGGAAACAAACACTGCCACAGCATAACTACTCCTATCCGACTATACGAAGCATGAAACAAGACGTGTAACGAAGGCAGGGTGCGGGTTCTGGGGAGAAACATTGTTTTCAAGGCGTTAAAGGAACATCCAGACAGGAACCAGCAAAGCGCTACTATCTTCTGTCCAACCCCAAGGCGCATTATACCACGACATCTGATACTCAAAATCATTAATCCCCCCTCTCCCACAGTCTGATGCCCAGCCCATCACCGCGTCCAAAGAACGCGTGATCACGTGGAGATAAGAGGTATCCACGTATGGCGCCTCGCTCACCAGGGCCAGCCAGGCCAGAGCTCTTTGACATCAAACGTTCGTGCCTGGCCACCTCCTCCAGCCTCGCCATCCCATCAAACCTCCTAATAACTAATCACCCCCCCACACAAACACACAATGTCCCCATCAACATCACAATCTCTGCCTACGGGAAAGGATCCCCCAGACAACGCCGCTCATCCCGCCAGCAGCCCCATCACCTCCCCTCGTCTCCCGTACGCAAGTCTGCAGCCGTCACAACAGGCTCCCGAGGAGCCGCAGCATCAGGAAAGCACAATGGCGCCACGGCCGGCATTCACACCCTTTTTTACCCTTGTTGATGACGCTACGAGCGGCAGCACGCACCATCCCGTAAACGTGCGATACATCTTCTCAGACGACGACCAGGACCTCACAGACGAATATCTCGCTGCCATATCCTCCGCACCCTCTCCGAACTCAAGCTCGCACATCGCGCACTCCTCCGGATCATCGAGCCTCACTTCCTCCTCCCGCCACCAGCAACAGCAGCGGATGCCATCAGGCAGCGAGCCGCGAGAACCCGAACACCGCACCCTCCTCCTCGATCTCGACGAGAGCGGCACGGCCGTGACGGCATTCCACTCCCTCTCCCCCTCGTGGCAACTCCTCTCGGCGAGCATCACCAAAGCGCCGACCTGGGAATCCGGCCCCGCCGCCGCGGACGACGGGGAGGACGAGGGCGCGGCAAGGTTCATGCTCAGGCTTGAGGGGACGAGGGGGAGGGATGAGGGGATGAGGGAGAGGGTTGGGAGGGTGTGGAGGGAGCCGGGGGAGGGGGTGAGGGGGGAGGATTTTCAGGTTTTGGTGGAGGAGTTTGAGAGGAAGATGAGGGTGCTTAGGACGGTGGTTGATACGGGGAGGGATAGTCTTGGGTTGGAAGAGGAAGAGGGGGAGTATGGAGGGGATGGGGGTGAGGGTGAGGGTGAGCATGAGGAGGAGGAGGCGGAAGGCGAGAAGGAGGGCGAGGATAGGCCCAAGGAGTGAGGGCGAGGAAAGGTTATATGTTTTGGAGTCAAGGAGCGGATCGTTAGCATCGCGGGCGCATAATGGATGGGTTGGGGGGTGGGGGTATACCACGTCCTGCAGGACACAGACACAGAAGACAACTCTCCCATAGAAACTAGCCATGCAGAATCAGGCACCCGCAATAAAGGAGTCATCATCACATTTATCACATCGCATCACATCATATCGCATCACATAAACCAGAACTCAGTGCCAAATTAATACCGTAATAATTTTGAAGACCTATATATAATACCCCCCTCCCCCCGGGAACAACATTCCGCATCCATCCCTGTCCTCCCCCTCCCAATTACCCCACCACGGAGACAGGAAGACCCAGGATTTCCAATGCGAAATATTCCCATTTCATTCAGAAGAGGACAAAAGTAAAAAGGGGCCACGTGGAGTCTCGACAGGTGATTTTAAAGGAAAAGAGCTGGTTGGTATCCGTACACTACTACAACTAAGAGAGCAAAAAAACAAAAGGAATCCCCCACCCCCCACTCTTCTCAAGGGACAGAGAAAGGGAGGGAGCGTAGTTCCAACAAAAATGAACGCCGTGTATGCGAAAAATAAGTGCGAGGGGGCCGGGAATCAAACGCGCTGTACAGTATCGTCCGTCCACATCTGTGCTTAGGATATTCAACCAATCCAAGGCAGACCCCTCTTCTCAGCAGCATTGGCGACTTTGTCGATCGTTTCTTTCGAGAGGGACGCGATGAGAGATTCGATGGATGCTCCTCCTGCGCCGGGAGAGACAAGGTGGCCGTGGATGTTGTACAGGACGTCGCGCTTGGCGGCGTTGTTCGATTTGGGGGGTGCGTTGACGACCTTGACGATGACGACGGCGACGACGATGATGATGATGATGATGACTGGAGAAGATGTGTTAGTAAGCTGGTCTTTGCATCTACAGACGGATAACACGGGTAATACGTACGAACAATACCCAAGCAGTACCACTTCTTGCGGTTACGCGAGCGGGCACTCTTAATAGCCGTCCCGATATGCTCAGTCCCCTTATCGAGATTCTCCTGCACCTCCTCGCCCTTCTGCTCAATCATCGTAACAGAATCCTCCTGCTGCACCACCAACGCCTCCATATCCTGGAACAGCTGCGCCAGCTCAATCATCTGCGACTCGATCTTCTGGATCGCCGCGTGGCGATCCTGCACATTGCTCAGCGCCTGCTGCGACTGCCCACGACGACTGCTCTGCAGCAGCGCCTGGCTGAAGACTTGCTGGTTCGTATCCTCTACCGCCTCGCGCACCTCCGCCTCCGACGCATCAGGTCGGACAATCCTATACTGCCTCGCCATCTGCGCCTGCAGCTTCTTGCGGAAGTCGCTCTCGACGTTCTGGTACTGGTTGATGGCGGCCTTGAGCTTACGATCCACCTTCCCCAGCTGTGGCGCGTTCTTGGGACTGCCAGACTCTGGCTGCTGCTTGAGCGACTTGATGCGCGCCGCGAAGCTGCGGTACATGGTCATTGTCTCCGAGCTCATGGAGTCCAGCTGGCTGTTCGTCGCGCTCTGCTGGCTGGAATCGGGGTCGTCGAGCGCGCGCTGCTGGAGCATGCGGATGGTATCCAGGTTGCGCTCGATGGCGTCGATGCCTTTGTCGATCTCGCGGCACTCGTTGAGGATGGCGTTCGGGTCCTGCTGGTGGCCGAATTGCTGGCCGTTCTGGGCCAGGGGCTCCAGCTCGACGTTTTGGCCTGGAGAGGGGGGGTTAGGATGCGTTTTGAATATGGGTTCAATTGGGGGGGGGGGGGGGGGTTGGCTCACCTCCATAGCTGTCACGGCCTACATTTCCTCCGTAGCGGTTGTTTCCTCCGTATCCTCCACCGTTGTAACCGCCGCCCGAAGGTTGAGTGTCTCGCTGGTCATATGGGTTCGACCCGCCGTAGCTGTAGGGGAGAAGTCAGTACGATGCGACAGTTTATTTGGGACCCAGGCTTCGGAGCGTTGCAGTTTGGGTTTGCGACCGGTGTCACAACGCCATGCTATACCATGCTTGTTGACGCCTGGATAGAATTGGGATGTACTGACTTGTTGTTGTACTGTTCCATTGATTCGTTAGCTGCAATTCTCGTGGCATCAAAAGTAATATCGCAACAAGTAAGGGAGTATACTTG
Source organism: Pseudogymnoascus verrucosus (assembly GCF_001662655.1). Taxonomy (NCBI): domain Eukaryota; kingdom Fungi; phylum Ascomycota; class Leotiomycetes; order Thelebolales; family Thelebolaceae; genus Pseudogymnoascus; species Pseudogymnoascus verrucosus. The sequence continues at coordinate 70,709 of NW_017263683.1, forward strand.
ATGGTCAAGAAGGAAGGGGGGGAGGGTGAACATACGCTCATTTTCGAATCGAGGGACACCACAGCCCCTAAACTAGACGCTTTGTTGACTTTGGCTCGGGTAGAAGCTGGCGCCTGATGATGAAGCTTTTTCAATTCAACAGCAGAGCCAAGCAATAATTAATACTTGATGGCCTTGTGATTGTCGTGTATTCGCTATCGCGTGTATTTTGATGGAACAAATGTGTAGCAGGTGAGGCCAAGAAAGGTTCGAGGACAAAGGAAGGCTGGATGGGGCGTATGGGTATGGAGTAAATTGCGGCGGCTGTGCTTTCACGTCTGCCCACCAAATCAATCGCGGACAGGGGGGGTTGGGTGGTTGGGTGGTTGGGCCACAGAACGTTCCGCCACAGAAGAAACAGGAGACAAGTGAGACAAGGGGGGAGAGTGGGAACAGTGTCAGACTATGGGCTAAGCGAGTTGAGATACGGGGTCCAGGTACCCCCACTAGAAATAGTACTTACTCTGCAGTGTATGGAGGCGTATAAGGAAAAGTAGAAGAGTAGAGAGAGTACAAGAGTTAGAGATGCTCGATGCTCCTGTATGTAAGATGTTACAGCACAGAGTTGAGTTTTAGTAGGGAGATATTTGTATGTACGTGAACTTGTCCACTAGAAGATTGCATACTATATGGTGCATACAGGCGTATAGGGAGGAGCGACAGACAATACCACATAAAATACCCTCATATGAGCTTCCAAGTCGACGTCCTCAAAAATATCATATCTTCTTTTTGCACTCTATAAACTATATAATGACTCTCTACAACCTCGCTCTCCCCAATCCAACCATCGTGGTGCCAGAGTGGTTAATGGGTATGACTCGAATGCTTTATTGCGATAGATATCATATGGCTTCGGCCGCGTAGGTTCAAATCCTGCCCACGATGATTTTTAGTATCATTTTTTTAATATATTTTTTGTTAGCGTTGAGGCCTGTGGTGGAGCACAAAGGCGATAGAAGCTGTACTAGGGTGCAAAGACGAAGAGAAGGTTTCCATCATATACAAGCGCACAGTAACTATCATACCTTCAATCCCTCTCAGCTTCACCATTAATCAATTTTTGCAACAATAACTATCCCCCGAAACACCAACCGTAACCCCCCATACCCCCCAACATATCGAACCCCCCCTTCCCCCATCGTTTCAAACCCCGATCTGACCACCACCCATTCCCCAGCCGCTCTGCTACTTACATTAACGCTGACAACCTATACGTACTGTACGTACGTTGCATCCGCCCCTACATGCGCCCGCGCGTATATGATTCAGCTGACGGACGCCTAACACTGGTGCCTGAACCCTCCTTGACAGTGAGTGGTGGGATGATACGAGTAGCGCGCTAGGGGGGGGTGTTCTGGATGGAAGAGTGGAAGAGTGGTTGGCGCTATCGCGTGTGGCGTTAGCTTGGAGGGGGTGGGGATTTTTGGGGTGCAGTCAGGAAGGAAGTACTAAATATAGAAACCGGGTAATGGGCGGTTTTTATGAGACTGGAGACGGGATGGGTATTCTCATCGTTGATGGGATTTTATCTTATTTTTACGTGAGGAAGATGGGAGGAGATGATAGGATGGAAAGTACGATTACTTAGATGAGATGCCCATACAATCCGATGCCATAATGTACGTGGGCGATGAACCGGGGGAAGCGTCGAGGAAAACGTCTATATAATCTGAGCCTCGATCTAAGATCCGGGCCAATTGTCATTCAACTAGAAACGTGGTGGAACCAATCCACAGAGTTCTGGGCGATCGTGCGTTGCCCCGATGGCTTCAAACGGAGTCGGTCATGTACGCGGCCAATACCATTGGACGAGTGTTTTGGCCGAGCTTCTGTCGTCGTCGGTATGCTGTCACCACCACTGTGCTGCTGTTGTCACCGCCCTTCTGTCACCATCACCATCGCTTCGCCGTTGTCACCGTGCCAAATCCGAATAGCCCCCTCTCTACTCGTCCAGTAAAAAAAATACATGCAAGTGTCCGTTCCTCTGGGCGTAATGATAGATCGCTGCTAACATATCCTCCGTCTGGAATCCTTGCCGATTGCGGGTCTCGATGGTGGTTATATGGGTCGGACCACTCCATAAAATGCCAGTTTGGCATGGTCTCACCTCTGTATAATTATTGTAATCTCTATCTAATTTTGATCTGGCTTCGTGGGTTCTTTGGGGTTTTTGGCGGTGTTGGCTATTTTCCTGCCATGATTTTAGAAGAGGAATTGTGATAAATTTTATGGACTTAGCAATATTTATTTCGGATTCTAGTAGTTAGAAATTACAAAGGGGACTATGAATAATAATCACTAGGGGATTAAAAGAACTCCTTAGACCCTATCATGGTTTAGAGTGTCAATTCGCGTGGGTTTCAGCTCTTGCAGTATGACCGTTCATTCTGTGTTGCACAGATGTTCTGGGTACATTGTAGAGTCTACACGCTTCTCGGACACTTATTTTATCAGAGGACTGAATAGATTTAATAGCTAATACAATTCTTGCTTCACGGGATTGTAGTGGCATTTTTTGTTGTTAAAGAATGTGATGTAGAATTATGAAGACCGTATGACGGTGGAAAGTGGCCCGCTTGGTGATGAACCACGTTATATTTAATTGCTAAGTTAGCTGAGATAGAATTACGCTGAGTTTTTGAATATTGAGTTCAAGCTTTTACGGTTAATATAGAAGCTTAAAACTTGACCGTTACGAAACCCAATACCCAATTGATCGCCTATGGCATCATGACATTGTACCTCGAAATCTAACGGTAAACGAAATATAGGCATCGCTCCATAGTAAATCCACTGATTATCTACCCAGAGATTTTCTAACGACTCGAAGCCAAAGCTTTGCCTATTTGCAAGGATGCTTTCGATCTTGATCTGACCGAGATTTGTTATGAGGTGTCGGCCGTTTGCGGAGAATTTTAGAGAGAAGACAGGCTTTGAGGTCTTGATTTCCCGCCATGCACGGTGCCTGAGATGACTACCTAGAGTGCTACCAAGCAATTTTGAGACCTTTAAAGCTTTGGTAACGTCCCACAGCTTGATGGTGTTGTCATCAGACCCTGTGGCGATCTGCTTGCCGTCTGGCGAGAAGGCTACAGCCTCGACCCAGTCCGAGTGGCCTGCGAGCGTCTTCTGGAGGCCGCCTGTGCTAGCATCCCATAGCTTGATGGTGTTGTCCGCGGACCCTGAGGCGATGTGCTTACCGTCTGGCGAGAAGGCTATAGCTGCTACTAAACCTAAGTGGCCTACAAGCGTCCTCTGGAGGCCGCCTGTGCTAGCATCCCATAGCTTAATGGTGTTGTCCCCAGACCCTGTAGCGATCTGCTTACTGTCTGGTGAGAAGGCTATAGCTGCCACTAAGCCTGAGTGACCTACGAGCGTCTTCTGGAGGCTGCCTGTGCTAGCATCCCATAGCTTAATGGTGTTGTCATTAGACCCTGTAGCGATCTGCTTGCCATCTAGTGAGAAGGCTATAGCCTCAACCCAGCCTAAGTGGCCTACAAGCGTCTTCTGGAGGCTGCCTGTACTAGCGTCCCATAGCTTAATAGTGCTGTCTTCAGACCCTGAGGCGATG